>NC_080835.1:112945165-113185165 GCF_030435755.1 Ochotona princeps | reverse complement strand
ACCCATCTTTCCAGGTCCTAATGGAAGAGCCAGAAAGCAGAGGGTGAGGACTGGGGGGCAGATTGTGCATTGCCCCCCTCTCTCGGGCCCAGGAGCCATAGTCTCTGCACCCTGGGCCATGGCACAGCCCCTGGGTGGTACTCTCAGAGTTCAAGGGTACTCTTAGAGTTCAAGCTGGGAACCTAGGACAGAAATAGCAAGGCAGTCATGAAGCCGCGGGTCCAGCCCCAGTGATGCTCATGAGCAGCTGAGAAAGGCAGCTGCATCTCTGGCAAGTCTCAGTCGTCCCACTGTAGAGGCAAGAGGTTCGTATGAGGACTCTGCTTCCCTGAGGGCAGCCCTGGATGGTGGTGGTGGTGGGGACTGCTTCAGGATGTACCCCCGCCCACTTCCTGGCTTTGGTCTTCACTCTCATTGTTCCCTGGAGGAGGGGTCTGCCAGGCCACTGAGGGGCAGCTCCAGGAGCAGTTGGAAGCACAGAGCAAGGGAGACAAGGGGAGGGCAGGAGGAAGCAACGGTGAGCAGGGTGGCATCAGAGGGTTGTGGGGTGCTCTGCAGCTGCCTGACCCCTGACTCTGGAGAGGTGTGGGGCAGGGGCCAACGCCATGGATGGCAGGAGCTCGTACGGGTGGGGGAGAGGAGCAGAGCAGGCTCTGGGTTGGTGTTCTGTGTGTCAAAGGTGTGCGCTGGGGACACAGTGCCACTGGATTGAACTGACCCTGGGCAGGCAGTCCCTTCTTGGGTCTGAGAGGCCCCAAGATGTGAAAGCCTTGTAAATTGAGAACACATAAGGTGTGATTCACACGGGGCAAGCTCAGGGTACTGCCGGGCACTGTAGGAGTGTTCCTGGGGGTTCAGCAGGGCGTGGGCTTGGTAAGGGATCATGGATGGGATATGAAGGGCCCAGGCACCCTGGACAGGGCAGAATCAACAGCCTTGCCTGGCAGCTCTGCCAAAGCCACCAGATTCTGTGAAGAGAAATGAAGGTCAGAGGTGGGTGTCTGGTGCAACAGTGGGCACTGCTTGGCATGCTGGGATCCCACAATGCTGTGCCTGGGTTCAAGCCCTGGCATGCTGCGCCCTGCTGTGTGCATCCTGGGGGGCAGCTGCAACAGCTTTGTGTGTTGGATCCCCGCTCTCCATGTGGGACACCCTGGTTGAGTTTCCAGCTTCTCGTTTTGGCCTTGGCCCAGCCCTGGTGGTTGCAGGCATTTGAGGAGTGAGCACGGGTATGAACGTCCATCTGTCTGCCTCTCACATAAGGAAACAGTGTTTGGAAACGGACAGTCAGACAAGTGGGAGCACCACTGCAGGAGAGAAAAAGTGACACCTAAAGAAAGAAGCCACAAGATCTAGAGTGAGAGAAGCCAAAGGCAACAGGGAGGACTCCCAGGGCACAGAGGAGGCGTGGCTATGGAGAGGCGGAGCTGGGGACCCCTACCCACCAGCCAGCCTCAGCCCTTCCCTGCCCCTCACCTTGGAGTAGGTGGCCCCGTTGATGACCTCGCCCTTTCGCAGCCAGATGATGGAGGCGGCCGGCTTGGCATTGTCGGCGTGGCAGGTGAGGTTGAGGGGGTCACCTGCCCGCAAGCTGATCACGGGCCCTCCCAAGATGACGGGATCATCCGGTGGCACTGCGGAGAGAGCAGAGGGGTCAGGCTGGGGACGGGCCTCCCATGGGCAGGCTGGACTGAAGGTGTTTACAGATGGTGACAAACAGTGACCATGTTGTTTCCATCAACACGGCAGCATGATAGTAATCCCAGGCACACACACGCCCTGTTTGTCTTGGACCATGAAGTCCCAGCTCTGGGGCTGGCGCCTCCCAGGCTTCCTAGACAAGGAACTGGTCAGGGTCAGTTACGCCGCCCAGATAGGATTTATAGTCTCTCTCTCTCTCTCTCTCTCTCTCTCTCTCTGTCTTTTTAAACAAAGCAATGGTACATCTCACACCTGTTGCCTGCTTTAATCCCAGGTAAATATCATTATTGTTCCAATGACAAGCAGAATGAAGTGATACACTCACAGTCCTGGAGATAGAGCCAGGCTGGAAGCCAGGGAACCAGGAGGGCTCCTGCCCCACCAGGGGACAGGGCAGCCCTTCAAGGCCACGGCGGCCTTATTCTACAGGAGCAGCTCCAGCTGACTCATCCCAGCAGCTGAGACTTCCTGCCTGGGCTTTCCCATGACGTTTTCTACCAAGGCTAGTGACTTGTGGCTCGTGCCCAGGGATTTGCAGTACCAGGAGGGCATAGTCCCATATTGGCCAGGGATGTGCACTGGCTCCCGTGGAGTTCCCGTTGTGGACTCCATGATGATCCTGATGGGCTGAGTTGGGCAGTGAAGACAGTGGATGATCCTCTGTCACAAAGACATCAGAGAGCCTGGGTGACTTGCCTAAAGATGCACAGCTCTAAGGTATTTGTGCTCATGCACATCCTGAGGGACCCATGCCTCTCATGTTCCCTGGACAAGCCACAGGAGGGGCAGGGCTAGCTGGAGGCCACCTAAGGTGACTGTCCCCTGAGGCATGCCTGTGGCCTTCCCCTGGGTGAAGGAGCAGTTGGATGACAGGCTGGGGGATTCAGCCCAAAGGGTCTTGTGCAGGGTTGCCCTAGGTAGCCTTCTGCACCTGGGGCTTGGGGGTGGATAGAGCTTCCGGTACTTCCAGACAGACCCTCTGGGGCCCAGCTTCGCCTCCTTCCTGGTGATGAGGTGCCCCAGTGGGAGCCAGGAGATAGATCAATTCTTCTCTTGGGGTTCCTTCCGTCAGATTTTGTGACCTTCCCTGGCAGCTAAGCCACATTGCTCGAGGTGCAACCAGGGCATCAGGACTTACTACTTCGGAAAACACTTATTTGAGAGGGGCTGGTGCTGTGGTGTAACAGGTCAAGTTGTCTCCAGTGATGGCAGCATCCCATACGGGTGCTGGTGTGAGTCCTGGCTGCTCCACTTCCAATCCAGCTCCCTGCTAATGCACCTGGGAGAGCATGAAAGATGGCCCACGTGCTTTGGATCTTAAACCCACGAGACACAGAAGAAGCTGCTGGCTCCTAGTTTTGGCCTTCCCCAACCACAGATATGTTCATTTGGGGAGTGAACCATCAGATGGAAGATCTCTCTCTTTCTCTGTCTCTGTCTGTCTGTCTCTTCTCTTTGTGTAACTGTGCCTTTCAAACAGATAAATGCATTTTTAAAATTATTTGTGCGTGTGTGACAGAGAGAGAGACAGTACCATCTGTTGGTTTATTCCCCAAGTGCCTGCACCCAGAGGCTGGGGCCTTGCTCTAGGTCTTTCCCATTGGCAGGACCTCGACTGCTTGAGCCCTCCCTGGCGGCTGCCCCTCTCTCTGGGGTCTGCACACAGGAGGTGGATCCATGAATCACGCCCAGGTGCTCTGATGTGGGAAGTGGGCATGTTAAACACCAGGCCAGATGCCTCCCCTCACATCAGGACTCTGTGTCTGGGGGTGTCCCAATATATTTCTTCCTCATGCGATCTGGGTTTCTGGATGAGAGGGGGCTGGGTTCTGTGGTGTGGGAGTACTCAGGCGCACACACAGCCACACACACAAACATCCACCCTCAGAATGGGCCTGATTACATCTTCCCAAATAAGTGGTTATCACGCTGCTTATTGTAGCCATGCATTATTGATGGGCCTTCGCCTCACTGCACACCAGCTGGGGGTGTGGGTGGGGGATGGGCGGGACAGGAGGGGGGATGCTGGGGCTGCAGCCTGAGCAGAAACCAACAGCAGCTCTTGGCAGCTGCTGCTTGGATGGGAGGGGGCAGCCCAGCGCTGGGGCAGCTGGGAGGGAGGGAGCAGCCACTGAGCCTGCGGATGCATTATTCATGCCCCTCGCCCCACCCCCAGGATTGGCCATTACCCTGAACCACTAGAGTTTCGTCTCCTAATTTTTAATCACACGGAAGGTGGAAGCGTTAGCCCTTTTGTGATTAATCCCGGAGATAAAAATAGTTGGCTGTTCTGTTGTGCTTGTTGTCAGGAAAAATATCGTATTAACTGTTGGGGGATGGGAGCTCTGGGAGAGGCCAGTGGGTCCCAGGCAGTACCTCTCTCCAGAGTGGGATCTGGCTTGGGAGGCCACAGTCCTGCCTGCCACAAGGGCTGGCGTGTAGGAGAAGCCAGGAACAGATTGTGTGAGGGTTCAATGGTCACAGGGCTGGCTGGCCCCCTCAAGTTGAGGCTCCCACCTACCTTGATCTAGGTGGCCAGTAGGAGACTCCCTCCCTGCTGTGCCTCTTCCTGACACTTGCCCAGGAGGGTGGGCAGTGTGGGGCACCTGTTCCTCTTCTGTGTGAGTGGGAGACCTGAGGGTCTTTTGTGAGCCCTGCTAACCAGAGGTGGGGCTGGAGCTGGAGTCTCTCAGCTCTGCTCTGATCGAGAGGAGACAGGACAGACAGCACAGGAGCCAGGGCTGGGGGCGGCTGCAGCAAAGTTAGCACTGAGTGAAGGCAAAGGATGGGATGGCCTTGGGAGGGGCATCCTGGCCTCAGCCAGGGGTCAGCTGCCCTCAGGTGGCACAGCAGCAAATATACACCCAGCCCTTTGGAGAGCAACAGCAGGAGCAGACAGCGCATTCTTTACAAAGTATCCAAGGGATCCCTGCAAACCGGGACCTGGGAGTGGTCCTGGGTCTGAGAGTTAAAGATGCCAGCCGAGACACCCACAAGCTATTGCGTGACTGGGTTTGAGTCCTGACTCAGCTGCTGCTGAGCAACAGCCAGCTGGTGTACTCATTTAGCAAGGCAGCTCAAGTGTTTGGGTTCCTGCCATTCACACGGAAGACCTGAATTGGGTTTCCTACTCCTGGCTCAGTCTGGTCCAGCCCTGAGCACTCACAGGCATTTGGGGAGTGACCCAGCAGATGGGACCTCTGTGTGTATCGCAGAGAAATAAAGACAGCAATAAGGACAGGAAGCCATCGTGTCCCGGTTGTGCTTCAAGCCCGCTGGAGCCTCCCCAGGTACCGAGGACTCAGTCTGAACCCTGGCTTTCCTCCCAAGTGCACAGCCCTCTGGGAAGCTGTGGAGAAGTTCTTGAAACAGAACACAGCCAGCGTGCAGGTAACCTCAAGCTCCCGTGCAGGACACGGTGATGGCACATCCAGGATCAAGTTTCACAGGGACAGCAAAATCAGGTGAAGAGAAGTATGCCGAGGGTAAAGAGGGAGATACAGATGTGCTGCCTGGAACAACTCAGAAAGTTCCCCGGATGGTACAGCCCCAAAGTTCACCACTGTGTATTTGCCTGTGTATTCCCACTCTTGTCCCCACTGGTGCTAAAAAACCAGCTCATGCCCTTACTCATGACCCAGACTGGGGCCCTCTGGAGTAAAATCAAGGTGACTTCCTTTCCACAGGTGGCTATGAGTTTCTGGTGGCCAATCTTCCTAATGCTCTCTGCTGGGGACCCTGCACCTGTCTTACAGGGAAGGAACCCTGGAAGGGCAGGGGTTGGAGCTGAGGGTGATTCTCAGCCCGTTTCCTTCAGGTGGGCCGGGACCCCAGACTGCTGGGTCAGGAACGCTGGCTGGGGAGAATGGGACAGATCAGAGCTTGGAGGCTCAGCTTGGAGGAAGCAGTTTGTGTCTGGCAATTCACGTTGCTTTGTTTCTGGCACTTGGCCTGGAGCCTGGGGGCTGTGGGGAAGGGGCAGGCAGCTGTTAGGAGTTCCAGCACTGACTGCCATGGAGGCAGGAACCCCAGGGCCTCAGGCTCATGCCAGGGGCACCTCTCCCACCTCCAGAACGCTGTTGTGCCCAGGCCCTGGCTTCTGCCTTATGCAGCCTGTGCTGTCCCGGCATCCCTCCGTTTCCCACATCGGCCTCCTGTGTGTCCAGCTCCCTGCTGGAGCTGATGCTGAGACCCTGGTCACAGGGAGCCAGTGCCTGGAAGCCCCGGCCTCTAGGGATTAGCATTGCGGGAGAGCTTGTTAGGAACTAGATGTTTGTTTTCCACCTGTGGCCTCAGGTGCTCCCAGATATCCACCTGCACACGCTCATTGGAGGCATGCTGCTCTGGAGGGCCCCGGTATGGCTACCAGCTGATGAGCGCAGGGAGGGCAGCGACAGCATGCAGGTGAGGCCCGCGGGCTCCTTGGCATTGCCAGTCCCCATCCTGGGCTGTGTGGGAGAAGGTGCAGTTTTCTTCCCGTGGTCTCTGCACACACGGCCTCTGCACGTGCCATCTGCACAGGCCTCTTCTGCAGCTGGGAGGCCGGAGTCATCCTTCTCCCTCCCTCTAGACTTTGAGGTCCCCTCTCCAGCAAGGTATGGCAGACCCTCCCCGCAGGCTGGGCCACCTCACCACAGCCCTTGCATATAGCTCTGCTTCTGGGTCTGACACAACCTCTGTAAACGTGTCCTGCCTCACAGGGCGTGGTGTGACAATGACATTTGCTGGGCTGAACTTGGGGATAATTCATTGCTTTTATGACGATTTGCAGATGACTCTGATAAGCATAGCTTTCTTATCCGAGAAGTGGGATCATAAAATCCTTACATTACAGATATGGCGATAGCTTTTATGTGAGAAAGATGGTGACAGGGTTGTTAAAAGGTTTGTAAAAGGGTGACATGGATGTTGATTATCATGCCCACTATTCAATTTCTAAGAATAGAAATAGGCTTTATGCGACCGTATAACCTTTGGGCTTGTCGTCTTGTTCTCACCCTCCTCTGAAGAAGTAGGAGCTACCCAGGTCTCTGTTGGGGTTGTAAACAGAGAGGACCAGTTGCAAGTGGTAGGGGGCCTCAGGCTCAGGTTATGGACTCTTTGAGACAGACTTTTTTTCGTTTTTACAGTGAGAGCACCTGTATAGTCCCGCCCTGCCATAGTTTGTCCCTGCAGGCTCTCAGCCTCTAAGAGGGCTGGGTGTAGGGGAAGTAGCAGTCAGGCCCTCTTCTCCGGATTTCAAAGCCTGGCTAGTGGCTGGTGATTTAGCGATGTCTGCTAAGCTAAGAGAACGCGCAGGTTTTTGCCATGCACATGCATTTCTTCCTGGCTTTTCCACCCATTGGTTTCCAGGCCCTGTGCAAACCTCAGCCTGCAGCTTCCTCACTAACACAGATCCGCCACCTCGTGGCCAGAATGCAGAACTGCCTGTGTCAAGGCAGGAAGGAACACTCAGTTTTCCAAAGGGCTGCCTCCCAGCATCGGCTAGCTGCTCATTTGGAAAACTAGCATCGAGTTTCTTACTACGTGCCAGGCCCTGTCCAGAACACTGGGGAACATGGCACTTTCCCCAATGGAGCATCTATTCTAGTGGGAGAGAGATGGTCTAATGGGGTGTTGGTAAGATGAAAAATGGTAGCACACAGACGCATCCTAATTCAGTGTCCTGGCTTTCTCCCTTGCTCTGTAGTTGTTCCTTTTGCCTGCTTGCTGTGTGTTACGTGTGGAAGTTCGCTAGGTTTGCCCTTGCTGTGTCTGTCTCGTTCTAGACACAAGATATGAAAAAAACCTCCACTGTCCGGTCTCCACTCCCTGGGGTGCAAAGCCTCACGGTGTCTCCCTGAAATCTTGCAGGTGTGTCTGTTCTTTGTTTTTGGTTCAAGCACTCATCATTTCCTGTTGGGATCCCAATACCTCCTCCCCGCCTTCACCCAGCATGTGCTGCAAATCTCTGCTTCAAAGCCTTTCAAAACTGCCTCCAGAAAACTTGGAACTTTTTGGTCCTTCCCAACTGCTTCAGCCTCATTTTCTTTCTTTTTCTTTTTTTCCATCATTTCCTATCGCAAATTCTTCTTATGGGTAAGAACCACCTGCGGTTTAAGTAGTTCTTCCCCAGGGGGTCTGTTTACCTGCTTGGCTAATTTGGAGGCCAGGCAGATTTGGGTTCCAATGCTGGGTCCTACACTGGCAGTGGCCGTGGGCAAGCTGTTTAGTTTCTTTTGCCCGTTGCCCCATTTGTAAAAGAGGGAAGAAAAGAATAAAGGGGGAGGTGACATGGGAAGTGCTTCTGGCAGGAGCTGAACAGCTGTGTATGCTCCTGGTGCTCCAAGCAGCCCGGAGCGCCCACTGAAGAAGGTAGGCGGGATGTCTGGGGCTTACAAGTGTGCTGCTCTGGCCCCTGAAAAACTCCAAGCCTGTCTTCTTGTCTCCTTTTCTGCCCATTAAGAGCTGAGTGATGAACCTAGCTGCTCCTGGGGGTGGTGCTGGGCTGTCCTACGTGGCATGGCTTCTGCTGTGTGGCCCCCAAAAACATGTGACAGTGTTGGGAGGTAGGACCTCACGGAGGGTGTTTAGGTCATGAGGGCTCTGCTCTCCCAATGGATTGATGCTCATTATAACAGGGCTTCAGGCCACATGTGCAATCTCTCCCCCATGCCCCTCGCACCCTCTTGCCATCTGCCACGAGTGACCCAGCCCGAAGGCCCTTGGCAGACTTTGGCACCTTGAAGCTGGATTTTTCAGCCTACAGAAATGGGGAACAGCACATGTCTGTACTTAATACCCCAGTTGGCGGAATCCTGTGATAGCACAATATGGTACCAGGGGGTGGCCGGACATCTAGCGGGCTGCACAGGGGCGAACCTCGTGTGGAGCACAGACTTGTCACCTCTGCTGTGCTCATGCTATTGCTCACTCAGATGGGCGTGGTGGATTGTAACGCAGTATTGTGGCTCCAGGATGCAGCACCTTAGAAATGAGGGAAACAGCAAAACCAGAGATGAGGATGCTGAGGCACTAACTGGCCAGTTCACCTGCCCATTGTTCCATAGGTAGTTGGGATGCATGCAGGGCAGCCAGAGTCAGCTGATGAAGGTACAGGACGCCCATGTGAAGGGGGAATTGCAGATCCAGAAAACACTGTTAGTGTAAATATTGCTCGAGTTTGGACACAGCTGGCGTGTGTTCCCCGAGCTCACGTGTTGGGGGCCTGTCGTGGGAAGCCATGGAAGTTTAACAGTTGAAACTACTGGAATATCTTCAGGCCACTGGGGTGGAGTTAAGGCAGGTCCTGGGGACCCCTGAGAGTGTGCGAATTGTTTCAAGTCCGCCTGAATCGCTGTCTGGCTTCTCCCTCAGTGTCCCACATCCATCACCCACCATGGGCTCCTATCAGTTTATGTGGGTGCCATGACTCTGAACGTCCAACACTGTGAGTGGAATAATGTCTTCTCTTCACACGCTTAGCCTGCTTACATGTTGTCATGCTTTGTTGTAGTCATGAAAAACGTCCCCTCTGAGGTCAGAGTGCCTTGCTGTGTCCTGGCTCTGCTGCTCACTGTCTACCGTGGGCTGTCTCTGCTGACCCAGGTCTGTGTCATGGATATCTCAGGACTGGTTTCACAGGCCTGCTGTGCTGATGAAGTGAGTTAATGGAAAAATTAATAAAAACATCTTGTTCCAGAGCTTGGCAACAGAGTGAGACCTCAGTAAATGTTAGCTGTTGGCATTGTTACTGCCTGTTCACTAAGCACCCCCCATGGAGGTGGAGAGAGGGCCTGCTCCCTCCGCGTGTGCTCTGAGCACCTTGTGCTGTGTCCGGCCCCAGACCCCTCAGTACAAGGGGCCTTTCCTCACCCCAAAGCACCTACAAGATCAGTGCACTGACCACAAGAGGAGGTCGTGGACCCAAAAGTAGCATAGGCAACAACATCAGAAGTGGGAGGCCCTGAGGGAGGAGGTGCTGGGACTGGGGAGGGCAGGAGAGACACGTGCTGCCAGAGGGACAGGCCAAACCCCAAGTTAGGAAGGCCAAGTGCTGGGCACTTGTGATTAACCTGCAACAGGATCTCAGCCTGCTCACCGGGGAGGAGCTATGGGTGAGGGGCGGATGTGTTAATGATGAGAAGCAGGTGGATGGACCAGGATGGATATGGGCAGAGGTAGGGACAAGAGTGATGGGTAGTGGGCAGTGCCAGTGCAGCTGTCTGTATGCAAACAGACTTGCCCCTGTATGCCCATGCCCAGGTCTCATCTATGCGCACCTGCCACATGTACATGTGTGTTTGTGTGTACCTGCTGGATCTGGGTGACGGAAGGAAGGTATGACTGCTATGTACACCAGCTAGTCCATGCCTGGGCAGAGCCTGAGGGAGCCGTAGCCTGGCAGGGGAGGGGCAGCATGGAGTATGAGAGGAAGGAGGGACAGGAGGGAGGGAAACAGAGTGTATGGTGGACCCCTTGGCCGCCAGCCATACTCCCAGGCCTGCTGGGAGAAGTCTTGCTCCTTTTTCCAGTTCAGTGCCCATACCAGGGCTGCAGGACATGCAACAGCCTTCTGTAAGTCAGCAAGCAGCATTCTACCTGTGGTTCACAGACTCTCTAGCTGGGTCTGACCTTGACCTGATCTTGCCCCACACAGCCCAGTCTGGGGGCTGCCTGCACTGACTTAAACCCAACAGTAGCCTCACATGGTGAGCCTTCCTCGAATCCTCATTCTACATGTGGGCAAACCAAGGTGTGGACTGGACGATCACTTTGGACAAGCTCCATGCCTGGCAAGCGAGGAGCAGTCCTGGCAGGTGGCCCGGGTGCCACGACCCCCCTCTGTTTCCCTCGGTTGCTGTCACAGCTTCCAGGCAGCCATGCTGATCCCGCAAGGGCCTGGTGAGTGCTTGAGAGTGTCCCCGCTGGTCCCATAAACAGAAAGCAGAACTGATACGGTTGGTTTTGCTACAGCTCCCCATCTAGCAAATCTGCCTCCTCCAGGAGCTCGGTGGCTTTTAGTGCCGAGGAAAATGAGGCCAGGTGGAAACCTTCCCTGCCCACCCTGGGGCCTCAGAAGTCTTCACAGAAAGCAAAGGGCATGGAAAAAGCCACTTCCTTAAGCAGTTTAAACACTAAACATAGCAAATGCCAGTCATTGTCTTTAAGCATGGGAGACCACGAAAACTGCTTCTGCACGAGAAAAGGGTGTACTTTAAGGAGGCCTGTACTTCTGCCTGCTACCCCTGGCACCCCATATGGAAGTGCCCTTCTAGTCCCTGCTTCTGGAGTTCCAAATCAGCTCCCCGCTAAAGTACCTGGAAAAGCACCTGACCTATGGGCATGGGTGTAATCCTCAGGCTCTGCTCAGCTCCTTCTCTGACCTCCACCAGACCATGACCAAAGCCCTGTCCATGTGCAACTCAGCACTCAGCACGGCACCTGCTGGGGGGCTGAGCCTGGAGGGCGCCTCCTGCTGTCTGCAGAGCTAACTGCAGGAAGCTCCCTGCTGGCTGGCTGGCTGGCTGGCTGCCAATCACTTGGGTGCAGGCTTCCTGTGAGTCCTGGCACTGTAGTGTTCCTCCCAATTTGTCCTGGCTTGGCTTAGGCCCTGCACAGAGTAGCAGCTCAGCAGGTGAGTGTCGAGTGAGTGATCGAAGCCCTGGAAGAGGTGTCTGGTGGTGGGGAGTAGAGAACAGAGCACCACCATGGGTTGAACAGCTGCTGCCTGTGGCTGATGAGCCCCCTTGGATGGATTCGTAGGCCACTTTCGGGAGACGCTGGAATCTGGGGCACAGAAAGGCATCGCTGAGTTTGAGACTGGTGCTGGTGTTTGCATCGTTGTGAACGTGGGATCAGCATAACCACTGTCCCTGGCTTTCCTGAGACCTCAGACAAGCCCCTTACCGGCTGCATTACCCACTTTCCAACGCCCTTTCCCTGGGACCCAGGTGGCACCACCGCCTCCTTCCCTTCTCCGTGAAGCTCCCTTCCACCTGCTTTGCATGGAAAGGATTCCTTTGCACAGCAGGTGCTGAGACAGGACAGTGGGGAGGTGCTGTGGGTGCACGGGTTGGTGAAGGTCAGAATCTATGGGTGTAAGTTAGACTTGACATCAGGGAACTCGGGAAGGTAAGTCCTCCTCGATGGGCTGCTCTGAGAGGTGGGCTGTGAAGGTTCATGGTCAGAGGTGAGATGCGCTGGTGCGGCCTCACACTGCAGGCAGCTGCGCTGATGGCTGTGCGGGCTTGTAGCCACAGGCATGGGCTAATCTGAATCTGGTCTTTGATGGAAAATAGCATTTGTGTCTGTGTGGTCTGTGTGTATGGGGAGGGAAGGCAGCTTCTCTTGCTGAGTGTGTTAATTATTTTTTACTCCCATGAGTGACAGTCTGCAGGCACGGGGATCGCAGAAAGGCGAGCAAAGTGCTCTCTAAGTAAAGCATCCATCAGCCTGGCCCTGCCCATGCTGGTCCACTGCCCATGCCCATGCTGGTCCATTGAATGTGGACCGGCCAGGCCTATGACCTGAAGTGCTCAGGGCTGGTGGAGGCTGAGAGACTGCCCTGGGGTCTTTCAAGTTGTGCTTGTGGGCAAACCTGGGATGGTATCCTGGCCTTCCAGGTCCTGGCTATGTGGCTTTGGATAAGTCCACCAGCAAGAAGGGCAGAGGATTGTACTTCCTGGGTGGGGCTGGTGGGGTGGTCCACAGAACAGCCCTGGGACTGTTCATTTCCTTTCTTCTCTTCTGCTCCTACCTACCCCAGGCCCAAAGAATGCTTCTACCCCTTGACCCTCCTGTCAGCTGACTGACTGGGGGCTCCAAAGGGCCAGGCAAGGCCAGCTGCGGTCCTGCAGGGGGCTGGAGGTCACACAGGAAGACACTGCTGCTTCCTGGCAGAGCTGAAGCCTGGGTAGAGATGACCACTGTCTCCTAAAGAAATGCAAGGTGCACAAATGCTGCAAGTTCCCCTGGAGGGTGGTGGAGGGAGCCCAGGACTCCCCTAGGAGAGTGGGTGGGGCTTTGTCTGGATTCTGTGTCCATCTAAGCTAGTGGGTTAAGTCTGAAACTGGCATCCAAAGGCAGGACCTGAGGTTGGGTCAGTGCTATCCATGGGCAATTCCACTTGTCTAGGTCTCAGTGTTGGCATCTGGAAGGGGGGTGTCTCAGCAAGTACTGTCAGGGTGTCACCAAGGCTGAGTGCAGGCTGGCAAGCATGGAGCTTTGCGCAGGTGTCAGGATGGGAGGCAAGGGCTAAAGCAAGAGGATGTGGAATGGGTCCTGTATACATGCCTTGGAGGGTTAATGCTCCTTTCCTAGAAGGCTGCTGAAAGGTAATTCAAGGCCACCCAAGTCTTGCTAAAGCCTGCTCAGGGTTCTCTGCCCTCCCCACTGCATCTCCCCCTCCCCCGACCCAGCTGTCCCATTCCTGTATGCTTGCTTGCTTTCTAGCCGAGTGCTGTGGAAGTGTGGCTGTATCAGAACCCCTGCCCGTGTCTGTCCTGGGAAGACCCAGATGTTCTGTTGTGGTCTAGACTCTGGCTGGTAGCAAATCCTGTGCATCTGCCTCCCCCATCCTCCGCCATGCACCCACCTCCCCCAACAGAGCTCCCAGGCATCTGCCTCCCCGCAGCTCCACCCCTGACCCCAGTCCACAGCACACAGCAGGTGCGCTCTCCCAGGGCTTCAGTGCAGATCCAAGGTACAGAAGGAGTGTTTTTGTCCTCTGCTTGGATGGCCCTCAACCTTGCTTGCCTGTTTCCCTAGGCTCGTAAAATGCAAGGATACTTCACAGATGGCCCGGGAGGCCTCTATGCACAGTGGGTGGTCTCTGTCATCATCCCTTTGCTGCAGAGATGAGCTGAAGCTGCAGCTTGAGGGACTGAGGTAAGACATTAGGAAGAACTCCTGGAGGTGTGGCTGGGCGAAAGGGCAGCCTGCCGTCAGGGCTGCCTTTGATGTGACACAGGGACTGCCCTCTGAAGCAGGGGGCTGGCTTCGATGGATTCTCAAGGCCCTGTCAACTCGACTCCACTTACACGCTTGCTCATCAGTTTTCCAGAAGTTTCCTCCCTGCTCCCAATTAGCCTCTGCCTGTGCAGACCTCTGGGAGGTGTTTCTGCTTATGGAAGAGGAATGGTGAGGAGTGTAGGGGCAAGGGGCCGGAGATGGCAGGAGGGGGAAAGGAAACCAGGAGGGAGGGAATGAAGCTGCTAATTGCCCCGTGTCAGGAGAACCAGCCTCTGCCCAAGCCCACTCAGTGCATGGGAAGCAGCTGCCAGGCCGTTTTTATGGTTTTCTATCAAACTTTGATACATTGACTCTGAAAGGTCTTTTCTTGCAAAGGTTTATGCCTCAGTAGCACTTCATCGGCAATCAAGTTGAAGGGGCTCGGGGGTCTAGGTTGGGCTCTACAGGGGGAGGCTGCCTTCCTTCCTGCCCTACACCCTGGTTCCTCCCACATCCCCGAGGCACTCCAAGCCAGACAGCAACAAGGCCAGCCTTCCAGAAAGGAGCCCAGGGGTGGTGGAGGAGGGACGTTGGACAGAAAGTGGACCTGCTGCAGCCGCCAGCTGTGGGGCCAGAGGGGCTGGGGAAGAGGCCACAGGCTGAACTTCTGGGGCTGCATGGGCTGCCGCACAAACCCTGCAGTTATCAACCCAGTGGGGAGCAGGCAGCACCCCCCCACCCCGCCTGCCCTACAGCCAATCTGAGGAAAGGGAGGGCTCCTGGAGGGAGGGTCTGAGGTGAAACTTCAAACTGTCCGCTCATGGTGATTTCCCTACCCTCACCCTACAGTCCTGGGTCTCCACCCACTGTCCCCTGTTGCTCAGCCTGGACAAACACACAGTGATCAGACAGGGATGGAGAGCTGGCCCCCTCCCAGGGTTTCCTCCTCCCCAGCGCAGCTGAACCCAGACACCCTGTCCTGGTCCAGGATAGGGGAGGGGGGAGAGGAGGACAGGTGCTTCCACACCTCTGCTCTTCTGTTCCAACACAAGGCCGGCAGTAAGGGGGGAGGTGGAGGTGTTTGGCTCAGATGCAACCTTTCGGGGGCGGGTATCAACCATTACGGCCATGGGGATAGATGGTTGGCATAGCTTAGCACACCCGCGGCCAGTGGTGGCATGTGTGGGTTCCAGTCCCAGCTCTCCTGTCAGTTCCAGCTCCCTGCTAAATGTGACGCGGGGAGATGTCAGAGATAGCTCAGGCTGCGGAGTCCCTGCTGCCCACGGGGAGGCCTGGTAGGCTTTCTGAATCCCGGGTTTGGCCTAACCCAGTTCTAGCTGTTGTGGGCATTTTAGAGAGTGAAATAGTAGGTCCATCTCTGTCTTTCACACAATAATAATAATAAAATTCTCAGGAATGGAGACAATGTATGAATGCAAACTTAGAAAGAAAACCAAAATGAATTTTGAAAATGTCTGTATGTGGGGCCAGTGTGTGGCATAGCCGGTAAAGGTGTCACCTTTGATGACTGACATCTCATCTAGGCTGCAGTTTGAGACATGGCTGCTGCACCTCCCATGCAGGCCCCTGCGAATGCATCTGAAAGGCGCTGCAAGATGGTCCCAGTATTTGGGTCCTGCACCCATGTAGGAGACTCAGAAGCAGCTCTGGGCTCCTGGTTTGGGCCTGGCCCAGTTCTGGCCATTGCCACCATGTGGAGAATGAATCAGTAGGTGGAAGAGCTCTCTTCTTTTCTTGAACTTCCAAATAAATAAAAATAAATATTTTTAGAAAGAAAAAAAATCCATCATAAATACAGTATCACATGTTTAAATAGAGGTGAAATATAAAAGCTCTAATTAGGGTCCGGCCGGCGTGGCCTACCGGCTAAAGTCCTCGCCTTGAACGCCCCAGGATCCCATATGGGCGCCGGTTCTAATCCCGGCAGCTCCACTTCCCATCCAGCTCCCTGCTTGTGGCCTGGGAAAGCAGTCGAGGACGGCCCAATGCATTGGGACCCTGCACCCGTGTGGGGGACCCGGAAGAGGTTCCTGGTCCCGGCATCGGATTGGCACACACCGGCCGTTGCGGCTCACTTGGGGAGTGAATCATCGGACGGAAGATCTTCCTCTCTGTCTCTCCTCCTCTCTCTGTATATCTGACTTTGTAATAAAAAAATAAACCTTAAAAAAAAGCTCTAATTAATTAAAAATTATTTAAGGTGGGCCCAGAGACATGGTCAAATGTGGCAAATCTTTCTATTGCATCCATTAAATTCAGTAAAATTAAGCACATTCTGTTTTTGCTATAAATGAAGTATGTGAACTTAAAATAAATGTTAGTTTCAATGCATATACTTTTAAACATGTCAATAATTCTGACCTACGTTGATGCTCTGGAAAATACCAAACCATTAAAAACACATAAGCCATGTGCAGGGTGGCACGGATGTCCCTTACCTCAGGGTGCGTTATGGCTTGGCTCAGCACTGCTATGGAGTCTTGGCTTAACATTTTGTTCATCATGGTTATTTTGACATTTGTTTTGGTTTTTGAAAAAACCTATTGCATTAAAAATATTTACCTGGATGACTGGTAGCTGTGGTGTGCCTAAGGAGGAGCTTGCGTCCCACAAACTTGGCCACGCTCTGACATCCCCAGAGCAATGCTGTCCTGCTTTCCTGGTTTTTTGACCCACCCGGGGGCACATTCAAGCCTGGAGTGAGTAATGGGATGGGGGCAGGCTCCAGGGGAAGGTGGGTGGGCTCCCAAGGCCCTAGGGAGAGGGGCAGCTGGCACTGCGAGCTCAGGTGCCAAGTGCCAGGGGATGATGTCACCTGCATCAGCCCAAGAGGGGCCCTGGGCCTCATGGCTTGGGGAGGCGAGGTGAGCAGAGGCTCCTGCAAGCTCTAAGCTGGTGCTAAGAGAAGTGTGTGGCTCAGCCAGAGTGGCCAGGCTGTGCCCTGATCAATTCCAGGTACCCCTCTTAGCCCCTAAACTTCAAGCTGAGCCCAGACGCTCATGCTCTGAGCTCAGGCTGAGCGGGGAGCTGGGGGCTGGGAGAGACTGTAGGAAGAGATGGGAGCTAGCAAAAGCAGGTGACGGAGGGCGGCTTAGGGGAGAGCTTGAAAACTTACTCTTCTTTGCCTTCCAGAAGCTTCCAGTGGCTTCCCTCCTGTCTGCAGAATGGAGACTGAACTCTAAGCCCTCTGTCACCCATCTCTAGCCTTTCACACCCTCTGTACCCTTTACGGTTCTCCCTATAAGCCTCTCCAAGGCTTCCCACCTCCAGGCCCTCTGCTGTTTCTGGCGGACCACTGAGTGGTTCATTCTTGACACCCAAGTTCTGCTTCCTCCTGGGAGCCTTCCTGGCATTCTCAAAGGGCCTGGCTATTGCCTAGACCTGGGCTTTCCTCCTCAGAGCCTCACACCGCACTGGCAGCAAGTGACTGAAGGGACTCTGTTGTGTCCTCCCACGTCTGTGGCTGCCTTGGGGAGGGCCCCTTTGGTGTCACTGGACCATGGAGCAGAAGGCAGCTGGATCACTCACGCCCCTCTCTGAGCCTGGGGGGTGCCCCCTGCTCTCCTCACATAAGACAGAGTTATTAGCCAGATGGGGGCGCACAGGACAGTGGGATCCAATCCCAGTATCTCAGCAAATGGCAGTTCCATGCTATCAGCAGCTCAGGTGTAACATGGGGTTATCCTTGACTGTGACTGCTGTGGACTCCACCCTTGAAACACACACAGATCCCAGCCCTTCTCAGCACCTGCACGGCTGCTGCCCCAGGGTAAGTCATCACCACCACCTGGACTGCTGCAGGGGCTCCGGGTTTCCACATCCATCCCCTTGGCCCCCACGCTCTCGGCCCGACAGCAGCCGGAATTCTGCTTCTCACACCGTGTAGCTTCTTTGCACGAAGCATCCTTCTGGGGGTTGAGGACGCCTGCTCTCACACAGAGTTACTGCCAGTCATTTTCAGGGTCTACAAAATCTGGTCAGATCTGCTGCCTTTGGCCTCATCTCCATGAGACCCTGCTTTAGTCATGCTGTGTCAGCCATGCAAGCCTCTTTGCTATTGCTGGAAAACAGCAAGCACCTCTGACCTCAGGGCCTTTGCACTGGCTGCTGCCCCGTTTGGAATGCTCTGATTCCAGATGTGTGTTTGGCTTGCAGCCTCTGCTCACCTATCTTCTTCAAGGCCTTGATCCCATGCTGTTTACTCAATAAGATGACCTCTGGTTATCCACACGAGGCAGCACCCTGTCATTTCCTGTCCCTGCTTACCTGCCCGGCTCTGTTTTGCTTTTTGTCATGCAGCCCGTGACAGTATTTGCTGGCTCATTTGCTTGAGAACAGTCACTCTGCCTGTTGCGCTCACTGGGGGAATGTTGAGTGCTCATAACAAGCCATAGCACACAGTAGGCATTCAGTACAAATTGCTTGGCCACCACTACCTGCGTGTCAAATCGCTTCTGCTCGCGTGGCCTCGATCCTTCCCCTGCACCTGTGTGGGTGAACAGCACACTCTCATGGGCCTGTCCGGCTCTCACACTCTGGCTGAAGGCGACCTCTGTACATGCAGGCTGCCCTTGGCAAGGAGCTGGCCCTTCATATTTAGCTCTCATATGCAGCTCTCACCCTCAGCATGATTTCGTCTTGGCAATCCCTGGCTGGGGCAGGCAGGACTTCAGAGGCTCATGGGGTAAAGCGAGTTTCTGAGTTCATCGGTGACGTACACTCTGTGGGGGCCGGGGCAGCCCCAGGCATGGGAGGTGGTTGGGCCAATCCTCAGCCTGATGGGTCCAGGCACAGTTCCAGGGTGAGTCACCGCTCAGTCCCTGCTCTTGTTTATTTTATGATGAAGGATGCCGACCGCAGTGGACATTCATCGTGGGCAAGGACAGCCCACACTTGGGGTTTCTCCAGTCTGGTTTTTGCTAAAGAGTTTGGGGCACTTCTGTTCAAGCCCAGTGGCCTCTGGTAAGTAGACAGCTGAGAACACTTGCTGGTATTTACTGTTAGGAAATGAACGGCTCAGAAGGGCATGGTGAGTCGTCTTAGGTGATCCCGGTGTGACAAGTAAGGGATGCTGTAGGGCAACTCTGGTGGGAGATTCGGGCACGAAGCTCCATATGAGCCTGGAGCCTCCAGGGTGACTAAGCCAAGGTCTGTGACCCCGGGGAACATGCACACTCCTGCTGTTCACCAGCCTCCTCCTCAGAATCCCAGAAACCCTGCAGACAACTGATTCAGGGACAAATGCATGTCCATTCTACAGATGAGCAAGCTAAGGCATGGAGAGTGGAAGTGACTTTAGCCACACTACCAGGATGGCTACCAGGGCTGCTTATCAGGCCTGCCATATTACAGCAGCCTGGAGTCAGAGGGGGCCAAACTGGGGTTCCCCTGAATCTAGAAGGTCCCAGGGGTAGGGAAAAGCAGAGGAGAGCCTAGTGTCTCCCGGGGAAGTGGGGAAGGCTGGCGTCAGCCAAGCCGCAAGGGAAACTGTCTGCCCACTCCCCCGCTCTGCGCCTCCCCCTCACTAATTGTAATCTAATTTGCTTGTTGCGCTCCTCAGCAAACCATGGGCCCCCTTTAATAAGTCAGCCTCTTCCCCCGACCCTAAGATTGTGTCCCTAATCAGCCAGTGTATCAGGAAGGCCCGCACTAATTGTCACGAGGCCCCACCACTCTCCTGTGTGTCAGGTGAGGGATGGCAGGGAGAGATAATTATAATCAGATCTAATTAGTAATTATAACAGATCCTGACTAGAAATTGTTTTCAGTTAAATATTCCCATAGCCGTGGTAATGGTCTCCAGGGCGTGCCGAGTGTACAGGCGCAGGGCAGGCAGGGGGCTTAGCCCTCTGTGGCTCTCACCCTCGACCTTCCTCACGGGGCGCAAAGGAGAGGGCAACATTCGGCTGAGGGACCAGGAGGCAGCTCGGTCTGTGGGCAGAACTGGTCCAGGCTGGTTCCCATGGGGTACACTGTCCCAGTATGCACCTGGGGTTGAGGCCTCTCATCGTCCCTGCCTTGAGAAAATGCTACTTGTTCAATGGCCCAGGACACTGAACATGGAAACTTTTAGATCATAAAGAAACCGTCCATTGCTAAGACAGCATGGAGTGTTTGCTGCTGGAATTGTTGTTCATTCGGATAGGATAGGAGGCATCGCCCAGGAGCATCCTGGAGAACAGAAACTGAGGGGAGTCACCCTCCACCCACACGGCCACCCAGCTTTTGTGCACCTGCCCCTGGACTGCCCTTTTGCTTCTTGTCACCAGCAAGCACTTGTGAAAGCTGTGGACTGCCCTACGTTCTGCTGACTGGGACCTAACTAACCAGCACTTTCTGCCTTCAGATCCATGCCCCTCAAGGTCTGTTCTTGGGACATGATAATCAGATATTGAACTTCCTCAAACACCTGCAATCGCTCCTCACGGCCCACAACCACGTTCCTCTTCAGCGCACCCCAAGGTGCTCTGAGCCCCATCCTGGGGATCAGGTGTGGACCCGCCACCCGTCCCCAAGCCCTGTGCTACACATGCTCTGCATCCAGGGTGGGGCACCTCGGGTGTTGTGCCTTTGATTGCGTGTTCATCCTTCATCTGCTGAAATCCAGCTCCTTTGCCAACTGAGAGTCCATAACCACTTCCCCTGTGGAAATGACCACTTTCTCAGTATTTTGTTTGTCTGTTCAAGCCTTTCGCGCATCCTTTTTTCTCTTGCTCCCCTGTGATAAACTCCAGAGTTGTTTTACTATTTCTGGCTCTCCTCATTGGATCTGGTCCAATACTCTCACATGCAGTGGGATTTCAGCAAGGTGTGGAGCCTATACACGTGAATGAATCAATGGGAAGTTTATGACCATTGACTGTATGGAATCTATGCGAGGCAACTGGGAAGGTGACCACCACTTTCCTGGGCCATGGCCTCGAACCTGTCTCTATTTTTGGGTGCTCTTGGGCTGCTGGAGGCTGCTTACATGGAATTTGGCTAGAGGATCCAAGAATGCCCGAATCTCACCAAGCCAGCCTTCCTGTGGCCAGCAGGACTAGTAGGCACCAGAAACAAGGATGGGTGAGCTTTATTTAATTAGAGCTAATTTCAATTTAAATTTCAGTAATGACTTGTGGCTCATGGCTGTCCAACTGGCAGGCACAGCTTGGCTGGGACTCTTGGGAGGCCCTGACCCAAAGTCTCATGGATGTCAAGCTATTCCAATGACTCACATTCATGTGATTTGGAAGGTGGGATGCATTTTTATTGTACTCTTATCTCCCTCAGTGCTGATGTGCAAGGCCGATCTGACAGTACTCTGCTAGGCTAACCGGGTAATACTGTGCCCTGGTCATGGTGGGAGGGTGGCGTGGTTTTACTTAATATACAGCCTCTTAATGGCTGCTGCTGGTCTGCGGCATTGTGCACCTGTCTGTATCTGTGTATAGGGCCCACATGTAGCCTTTCCCCTGCTGCTGCCTGCCGCTGCTCTAGAGATGTCTCCTTCTTGCTTTCCTGGATTGGTGCCTTGCTCAGCCTTCTTCTCTGGGCTTCACTTCTTTGCTGTGAGTCTTGCACTCTGAGCAGGTGTTTGAAACGCGTGCAAAGGCACTGCTGGCTTGGCCTTGCCGTGCTTCCCTGGCAGTGCTGGCCTTGAAGAGCCAGGGAGGAGCAGGGCGGATCTGCAGAGCCAGGCCACCCCTGGCCCTGGCACAGAGGCTGCCATGATAGTTCATTTGTCTCCTCCATGGGTGGGCATTTGGTCTGTGGTTGGCTGACCTTGGGGACCCATGCTTCCTGCAGTGGAGTGCCTGAGCGTCCAAACCCCAGGTTGGCTTCTAAGTCCAACTTCCTGGTAACATACACCTTGGGAGTCAGGGGGTGATGACTCAAAATAGGAGGGTCCCTGCCACCCATATGGGAGACCTGGATTGAGTTCCAGGCTCCTGGCTTCTCCAGCCGCAGCCGCTGAGGAAATCAGGAGTGGACCAGTGGATGGGAGATTTCTGTATTTCTCTGGTTTCAGATAAATAAAAAGAAAGAAATTAAAATTTAAAAGCCCCCTCCTTTTCTCTGTGTTGGCATCTGCATAAGGAGAGGAGGAGCCAGTGTGGGGCCAGGAGCCGCTTGCAGGGGCTGAGGGGCTTGCTTGGCTGTGAAGGTGACCAGGAAAGGACGGCAGAGTGGCGCAGAGTCCGTCCCAGCTTGACCTGGGTCCTGCTCAGAGGATGCTGCCACAAGGAGAGTTTTCTACCAGGTAATGAATGCTGCGGCTGGGCTTTGAATGCAGGCAGCTCAGCTCCAAACTCCTGGCTCTTCCAACTACAACAGCTGTTCTCGAGCGGGCATGTACTACCCACTCATCTGTGACGCATCCACTCATTTGTGCAAATTCCACTCTGCCTCAGCCCGCCCCAGAGCTTGCCCTAGTTGACTCTCTAGGCACAGCTGGCCTGCACCCACCCTTGCTGCCGTGCCTCCTTTTCCCATACTCTGGACTCTGCCTGGGCTGGCTGAGATCAAGAGAAGCCATCTAAATGCTGGCAACCTAAAAGCAATGAGGAACCACAGTGAGCTATCGTAGGGAGGGACAGGCGAGGCCACGTGTTGCTGAAGACAGCAGGCACCACATGAAACAGGCAGATGAGCTCACATGGTCCCATCTTTGCAAGATCCTAATGATTAATATAATCCACCACCCCACCCAGCCCTGACTCAAAACTTGAGTCATGGAATAGAAGGTAAAAAACTGGAAAGATCCTGAGAGCTCCCCAGAGCCCTCTGGGTGCCCGCTCTGCCCTGCGGTTGGCAGCTATTGCTTGTGAAGACAAGTGCCACCATTGCAAATGGGCTCTCCTTCAGAAGATCCGGGGCTGCAGGGAGCATGCACTGGGCCCTACTCACTGGACCAACACACGGGCTAGGGAAGTGTAGGGTCCTGGACCCCACCACACCTGTACTGAGTATGATGCCCCTAAGGCCAGGGTGGGAGGAGTGGGCAGCTCCTGCAGTCCAGACCAAGCCGGGAGAAGCCAAAGCCTCTAGTTGGGCACACTGTGGAAGGGAAGCAACTCAATTAAGCCCTGGTTCATGACGAGTGCTAAAAACCTCCCTCCAGAGAACCGTTCTCTGCTTCGGATTTTGAAGAAGGGCTGAAGAATCACTCTGTCTTTTCGCCTTTGGTCCTCTGTCTCCAGTCAATAAATAAGTCGGAAAGAAAGGATTTGTGAGAAAACAGAAGGCAGTCAAAAGGTAAATTATGGGCTTAACAGCCCCTCGGAGACTGGCACAGACTCGGACGGGCTTCCTGGTTTGATGCTGGCTTCTTCTCTAAGCCAGACTTCCTGGCGCTCCCATTGGCCCCTCCGAAAGGTAATGTTTAAAACTGATTTCCCTTGGTTGTATTTCATTGGTGTAGAAATTAAACAGGCTGTTACATTACAGCAATCACATCAACATTTCACCTACCTTTGCCTTAATTATTTTTCTGTCTTGCCAATGGAACCTGTTTAATAAGATTTATAGGTGGCGAGGAGGTGGGGTGAGCCCGTGTGTGGTGCAGACAATGGGGCGGGCTGATTTCCCTTCGTTGTCGGATGTCACTGGTGTAGGAACACGAGCGGAAAGCTTTGCAGCATTTCAGTAATAATAATGTCAGCTTCTCACCTGCCTTCCCCTTAATTATTTTTCTCTCTCACTCTTGCCACCTGAACCTGCTTAGATAAGATTGCCACCCAGATAAAAACCAAGGGCTCTCATTCTTTTAGGCAGACAAGCTGCTTTTTCACGGGTTCAGCGTGAAAAGGGAGCTTGTGTTGGCAGAAAAGCTTTCTCTTAGATCTTCACGGGGAGGCTTCCCGGCCTGTGGATCCTGCATGGACCCAAAGGTGACGTGGAAGGAGCCATGCAGCTGGATGTGAGTGCTGAGCCGGGCACCCTGGCCTGGGAGACAGGGAGAAAGCTGGAAGCGGGAGAGGAGTTTAAAAAAAAAAGATTTATTTTACATTTTTATGGGAAAAGCAGATCTACAGAGAAAAGGAGGGGCAGAGAGAAATCTCTTCTGTCCACTTATTCACTCCCTAAGCGGCCGCAACAGCCAGAGCTGGGCCGATCCAAAGCAAGGAGCTTCTTCCGGGTTTCCTACATGGGTGCAGGGTCCTAAGGCTTTGGGCCGTCCTCTATTGATTTCCCAGGCCACAAGCAGGGAGCTGGATGGGAAGTGGAGCAGCCAGGACATGAACCAGCACCCATATGGGATCCTGGCGCATGCAAGGCAAGGACTTCAGTCACGAGGCTACCACGTGGTGCCCCAACATAAAATGAATCTTTAAAAAATGAATGAAGAGGTGGGTTGTTATGGACTGAGTGTTCATGCTCTCCTATTTGACAGATGGATGTGGCAAAGTCCTACCCCTCAGTGTGATGATAGCTGGAGATGAAGCTTTGGAGGGTGATTAGGGTTAGACCAGGTCATGAGGATGGGATTCTCCTCCCTTGATGGGATTAGCACTCTTTGTGAAAGTGCAAGAGAGGGTTCTCTCTCTCTCTTTCTCTCTCTCCCTCTCCGTGCACCAAGGACAGGAAATGCCAGAGTGTCACCTAGAAGCACTCTAGACTGGTGCCCTGCTTCCAAATTTCTGGCCTCCAAAGCTGTGAGGAGTGATTGCTGTGTGAGCTGCCTGCTCTTTTTCCCATAGCTTCCCAAGCTGACCGAGCTGTTGGTCTAGCTTATACTTGTTGGGGGCTTACTGACTCCTGTGAGATGTGAAACTTTTCCCCAGAAATACACATATACTTTCAGACTATTGAATCCAACTGTACAGGAGCAAAAGGCCTTGTGCCAAAGCCATTGGTGTCATCCTTGATTCCTCTTTCTTTGGGCACTGCCTGTCCGTCAGTGCCACTGCTGCTGTCCCCACCAGAGTCCCTTCAACTCTCATCTATGTTTTTGTAAGCACTTCTTCAAAGTCCTCTGCCTTTCTTCTTTTACAAACAGTTCTCAATCTAACATGTAAGTTACATTGGTCCCTCCTCTGCTTAGGACTCTTTGGTGGCACTGTTTTTTCATTGCAAGTAGGGATTCAGTGCCAAGATCCATAGCCAATTCTTTTACCCCTACAAGGCTTTTTCAAAGGGCCTCTTCTGTAGAGAAGATCTGAGTTGACCCATGTCAATTAAAATGAATGCAAAAAAAATATCAGGCCCAGATTACTTCTGGTGAATTATATCAAGTAACAGTTGTTCACAAAGTCATCCAGAGGAGAAAACAATACTTGTCAACTCAGTCCGCAAAAACAATAATTCACTGAGAAAGCAAAAGGCATCCTAATGAAAGAGAACTATAGTGTCGATGAAAGCCTTCAGAATACGAGCACGTGCAATCAAGCCACATGAAAAAGCTTTTATGCTGTGGCCCAAAAGATTTTATATCCCAGGAATTCAAGGTTGGCTTGATATATGAAAACTAATTAATGTAAAATGCCAAGTTAATGGGATAAAGGACAGGAGCTGCATGATTATCTCAATAGATGTACAGGAGGCATTTCAGAAAACTCAACACCATTCATGGCAAAAAGGAGCAAAATGGGAAGAAAGGAAGTCTCAGCCTGATGGAGGGCATCTTTGAAAAGCTTTCAGGCTTTGTGTGAAAGACTGGATGCTTTCTCAGAAGACCAGGAGTAAAATCATCACTTCTGGTCACCACAGAACTAGAAGTTCTGGACAGTACAATAAGGAAGAGAAGGCATCATTGGAGAAAAAAAAAAAAAACCAACTGTCTTTATTCATAGATAAAATGATCCTGCAAGGAGAAAACCTTAAAGAATTCATGAAACAACCATTAAATCTAAATAGTGAATTCACCCCAGGTTATAGGATCCAAGATCCATATGCAAAAATCAATTGTATTTCTGTCTATATTGGAAATACAGGTGGTTTGAAAGTAAAATTAAGAGAACAATGAAAAAGAAACCAAACTGGCCGGTGCTGTGGCTTAGGGGATAAGGAAGTTTCCTACAACCGGGAATCCCACATGGGTCCTGGAGGTTCGTATGCTCCACTTCAATCCATCTTCCTGTTAATGTGCCCGAGAAACCAGTGGAGGATGGTACCCATACTTGGGCTCCTGAATGGGAGCTTTAGAAGCTCTTGGCTCCTGGCTGCAGACTGGCTCATCTCTGGCTGTTGTGGCCATTTGGGGAGTGAGCCAGAGGGTGGAAGATCCTTCTCTCTCCCTCTCTGTAATTCTATATAGTAGTAAATAACTATCTATAGTAAATAATGTTATTTACTTAAATAAACATTTAAAACAGAAAACTATTTCATTCACAGTAATATCACAAAGAGCAAAATAATTAGAAATTAGCTTAATAAAAAATGCACAGGATGCACGCTGAAACCTACAAAACATTGCTGAGAAAAAGTAAAGCTCTAAATAAACATAGACATTCGACATGCATACAGGGGTAGACTCAATCAGTGCTAACATGGAAATTCTTTGCAAGTTCATCTCCAGAATTCACACAATTCCTACCCAAATGCTAGGAACCATTTTTCCCTAAGTTGATGAGCTGATCCTACAACATATATAGAAATACAAGAGCCCTGAAATCACTGAAAATACTTTGAAAAAGAAGAGAGTTGGAGGGTTCACCATAGCTGATTTAAAAAATTTCTCTACAGCTACAGACATGAGGATGGTGTGGATGTGTTCTAAGAACAGACGCGTGGATAATTATAATTAAGAGTCACTACATGTAAGAACAGTCAGTTTCAGACAAAGACGCAAAGGCAGTTCGGTAGGAGAGAGAAGACTATGTTTCAACAAGTGATATGGGACAATTGGCTAGCCATAAGCAAAAGTGATACATATAGGCCCTTACCTCACAAATTACACAGATACCAACCTGAAATGAATCATGGACTAACTGTAAGCACTAAAACTATGAAGCTCCTAGAAGAAAATATAACAGTAACTCTTTGTGGTCTTTAGTGTGGCAGAGTCCAATCCAATAAAGAAAAAAAATGAACAAATTAGACTTGAGTAAAAGCTTTTTTGTGATTTAAAAGTTACACTTGAGGAAAGGAAAAAGACAAACTACAACCTGAAGAAAATATTTGCAAATTGAGGCCAGCACCATGGCCTAACAGGCTAAGCCTTGCTGGCATCCCATAGGGCTCCAGTTCAAGTCCTGGCTGGTCCATTTCTAATCCGGCTCTCTGCTTAAGGCCTGGGAAGACAGTGGAGAATGGCTCAAGTCCCTGGGCCCTGTACCCACATGGGAGACCTGGAAGAAGTTCCTGGCTCCTGGCTTCAGATTGGCTCGGCTCTGGCCATTGCAGAAATTTGGGGAGTGAACCAGTGGGTGGAAGACCTCTCTCCCTCTGCCTCACCTTTTCCTTATGGAACTCTGCCTTTCAGATAAAAATACGATAAATCTTTGCGAATCATGCATATGGTAAAAGACTTGTATTCAGAGGATATAAATTCCTACAATACAATAAGATAAATGACTAAACATGGACAAAACAGGGGCTGGTGTTGTGGTGTAGTGAGTTAAACTGCCTGTGACATTGGCATCCCATCTGGGAGCTTGAGTCCTGGCTGCTCTGCTTCTGAACCAGCTCGCTGCTCGTGCGCCTGGAAAAGCAATGGGAGATGGCCCCAGTAGATGGCCCCTGCCATCCATGTGGGAGACACGGAGAGATCCTACGATCCTGACTTCGACATGGCCTATCTTTGCCAACTGCAGTCATTTGGGGGAATGTGCCAGCAGATGGAAAATCACCAAAATTACCAGGTGATTTTGGTGATGGAAACTGCTTCCATGCCAATTTGGTGATTTCTCAGCTGCTCACACGGTTCCTGACATATTTACATATGGAGAGTTCTTTCTTTATATAAACATTTACAAACACCTTGATCGACTTGTGAAAATGTGACACATTTTTGGAAACCAGCCTGCATGGGTTGTGGGGCTCAGCTATTTATTTCTGTGAGATGGAGGTAGCTGTGTCAGGTCCTGAGTACCTGTGAACCTCACACTTAGAAAAGCTCCCCTCCTCATGTAGAGGCCCAGAGTGTTGGGGAAGGAAGGTGTGGACAGGCCCCTGAACAGGAAACAAGCTGGGTGGAAAGTGGATGCTGCAGGTTTGGGGGTGTTGGCTCCCAAGGTGGGTCAGGGAATTTTGAGAAACTTTCAGTTCACAGTCCAGGCGATCTCTCCAATGAGCGTACCCTGGGACAGTGGGAGGACTCAGGCAGCCCGAGTCCAAGATCTTAATGGGGAGTCAGCTACACAAATCTGAGCAGAGTTGGGAAAAGGAGTGGGCCATGACTCAGTAGGATATGGGTTTCATGCGAGCTTAGGAAAAATTAATGAGTCTTTTTGTGTTGAGCTTCCTCATCCATAAAAGGGCCCCTGGGAAATGGGGTAAAGGAAGCACGTGTGTGGATTTACAGTGTAGCGTGTGGGGTGGACAAGAGTGCAGGCTCACCGGGGTAGCTATTTCCCACCTTTTTCTCTCCATGTAGTACCAACAGATGTGTTGCCCTTGCTGTGCACAGAAGATGTGCATGGATTTAGTTCTCTTGTCCCTGCCCAGTGGTACCCTGTCAGGGAAAAGCCGCCTTGGACTTGGGGCCTTTCCAGTCCCAGACGGACAGGTTTCAGCATACATTCCATCTTTGCTCCTATTAGCATCTTGTTTAAAGCTTCCCGTGAGTAAGTCAGTCCCCTGCCCTGCATCTAACATCTTGCTGTTATTCTCACCCCATCCTGTCTGAACCTTTTGCTCCTGAAGGAGCCCTGACTTGCAAGGCCAGTTCCCACTAGACTGAATCTTGTCCCTTCGCCTTATACACCAGCAGGCTTGGGATACCCTCACTTGTCCTTCTTACTAATGACACCTCTGCTGCCTCCAAGGGTGGCTTCAAGTGGAATTCTCTCGTTGCCTTTGGCCTTTCAACACTCTCCAAGATCTGAGATTTTACTATACTTAGCATGCATGTCATGAAGTTGAGGTTAGGAGGAACTCGCAGTTCCTTCTTTGCCTTTTCTCAGCCATCATATTCACGCTCTTATGTGTAGCACTCCCACAGGGTAGCCAAGCTTTCCAAGTGTATGTGAAATATGGCTAAACTTTGCACTATCCTTACCAACTTCTAATTATCAGGTATTCTTCCCCTTTGTGACAATCCTAGCACAACTAAGACACTACCACGTGCCTTCTTCCTGGGGTGGCAGGAGTTCCCACAGCAGTCTGTGATACACGGTGTGGGAGTCTCTGTCATGCAAAAGAGACAACTTTAACTGTCCTGTCCTCTGCATCTTCCCCAGCCCACAAATCCTTGCTTGATTTCGGAATTGGAACATTTGCTAGCCTTCCGATCAGGAACTGCTTGCTTCCTGCTAGAAACAGACATGTGGAAAAACTCAGCCCCTGTTCGGATGCTCTCAGAGACTGAGAGCCCGTTTCTCTACCATGCTGCTGTTTTTTTTTTTTTTTTTTTTTTTTTTTTTTTTTTTTTTTAATGATAGAGATGAAAACCTTTCTTACTGCCCCCAGTTCTGTGCTCCAGAGCTCCACAGAACAAATCTATTTCCCTTCCTCAAATATTTGAGAGGGACCCTATTTCCTTAAGTCTCCCCCTTCAGCAAGCAAAACCTCCCGTTTCTTTTAATTGTGTACACTGGCTTATCTTTAGGTTTTGTTCCAGGGGCCAAGTCTGCGCCCGAATTCAGTGCCTTACTCTGTCCGTGGCGCTGACAAAATGCCAGTAACTTGGGCCAGGCATTGGGTTTGGTGGTACCAGAGGGTGTACTGGCCACTTGATTTTCTCTGCGCTTCATCTTCCAGGCTAGAGCTAAATCATGATGGTTGTCCTGGTGTCCCTGGGGCAGTGTGCATAGGGAGAGTGGATAGCAGGTTCCTGGAGATCTTCCCATCACCCTGTATGCACACGCTGTGCGTGTGTGTTGGGGCAGCACAGAGCTGCTGCTATGTGTGTTCCACACCCAGAGCCTGCAGAGATGTCACTGTGGTGTGGGGGTGATGAGGAGGGCATTTTCAAGAGCCACACAGAGCAATCCTCAAGTGATGAGAAAGGGTCTGCAGATGCCTCTCGGCACCTGGTCCCTGACACAGGTCCCATCAGAGCACTAAGATAACAGAAGCATGATGTTTCCACTCCTGAGGAGCAGTGCTCAGCTCAGAGCTTGCTCTTGACTCCCTGCCAGCGGTCCTCTTGTTGTGTGCCTCTGTGGTGTTTCGGCCTGACCTGGGGCAAGAGGGGACCTTCCTTAGGTCTCAGCTCCTGCCTCCTCTCTCAGTGCCTCGCTCTCCCTCTCTGATTTTAGCCTCTGTAAGTCTGCCTTGAGTTGTGTGACTTTATCTCTAAACTTCCTCCTTCAACTACACTCCTCCCTGGCCTGTTGGCTGTAGGGGGAGGCTTCCATTTAGTGGCATTTTCCTTTCTCATTTCATGCTGTAATGGAGATTCATTGCCAGTTTTAAATCTGTAATTTGCCATGAAACCCTCGTCTCAGGCTCAGTCTGAGGTCACAGCAGAGAAGGAGTGGGCTATTTTTAGTCCTGAGAGGGCTCCCTGTCCAGCTCCAGCCTCTTCAGGCTTGCCCAGGCTGACTCTGGACCAAGACCCAAGGCTGACACCCGGGAGACCTGGAAGCTGGAGTGGGGAAAGTGGTGATTTGTCACGGGGCATGGACTGGCCTGGCCTCCCTCTGTCTGCCAGGACTGGTTTCATCTCCATTCCGTTTTTCATTAAGGGGATCCATAGCCAAGAGAGGCCTCACACTGGTGACACCACGCTCCAGCTACTCTGTCCCTTCCTGGGGCTGGCATTGGATGGCACTCAATGCTTCGATCAAGTCACTAGGAACTTTTCTAATTCCCAACAGGCACTGAGTCTTGCATCTTGCCTTCAAGAGGGGATGGTGATGTGGTCTTATCATGTATCATATGGTGCTGTGTGCACGTGTGTGCATACTAGTGCATTTGTCTTCAAAGTGAAGATGTCTGTGTATGTGACTATGACTGATACATGAATAGGGAGCCTTGCACATAGCCCGTGGCTAGCAGAGCTTCCTGACAGAAGACTCCAGGCAGAGGGCACTGATTTTCTGTGCATTTTGGGCCACATAGGGATGCAGGAAGGTGCACCAGGCTGGAAGGACTAGCCCTGTGAGTGGCACAGAGGAGGGAAGGCTTTTTTTGTGGTGGTTGTGCACTGAAGGCTGTTGGAAAGCGGCTTGGATTTCATGGGCAGCTCCAGAGCAAGTCCGTGCCTAATGGCAGACGCCAGCGGATCAAGGCCCTGACTTTTGTGAATCTCCATGGTCAGAGCTGACACTCCTCTTCGCTGAGGGGTTGAGCCTGCTCAGCATCTCCCAGGGTCATGCTTGGTTAAAGCATCAGAAGGACACATTATCCTTGCTCTGAGAGCAGGGGGGAGGGACTCAGGAAACAATGAGCCTCATGGTGACCCCCAACCCTGAGCAATTGAGGGAGAATCACAGTCAAATTGTGGAGTGGATTTCTACTCCATCTTTCTAGCTCCCGGGCTACTTGAGAGAACACAGGGCCAGGGAGGTCGTGGGTCATAACCCATGTCTCGTGGATGGAGCTGGCATGATGGAGTGAGAATGGGGCTTCCCAGATTCCTGGTGGGATCCTTTGTTGTGCTTGGATCTGAGGTCTTCAGGATTGCCCTGGAGAGCTCCTGTCATTTGGTGATGGGAGGGATATGAAGTCAGAGGAGGAGCAGGAGACACCTTATGTGGGCTCTGAAGACCCTACCTTCCCTGGGTGGGTGTTGAAAGCCAAGGGGGAAGTGCTGGGCCTGGTATAGCCACAGGGGCACTGCCTCTGGCTCACATGGACAATGAGCACTTGGATAGCTTCTGTTGGGCTTATAGCTCACCTGAGAAAGGTCACTTAGCTGGACAGCTCATTGAGCCAGTGCATCCCAGTCACCCTTGGGGTAGTGGTACACCCTTCTTTCCTCAGGTCTGCTACTTGATGAGGACCTGGTCCAGCCCCTGTCACTTACTTCCAGGGAGGAGCGGGAAAAGGAGGGGCTGAGTTTGACTCCATCCCAATGAGTCTCTGCCCCCTCTGGAACCTTGACAGTGCTTAAATACCTGTGAATACCCCTTCCTCCTGCCTTACTTCCTGTCGTGGTGGATAGACCAGGGCTAAGGATCATGGGCAGACTCCTGGTATTCCATGGAAGCTGAGATGGAGGCGGGTTGGGAGGAAGGTTGGGAGGCATCATGCAGTTTAACAGGACAGGGAGGGGGAGGGCAGCAGAAGGGAGCACTCAGAGCCATGTGGCTCAGAAGTCAGATCATCTCAACCTGAAGGCTGTAGGGACCTCCATGAAGACCCCTCATTGCTCCAGGCCTCCAGCAACAAGTTCTGTGGGCAGCTTCTTAGCGTGGCATAGGGTATGGAGTCCATGATGTGGACCTGAGATCAGGTTCCCCCTACCCCTGGAAGACTGACCATGGTTGAGAAGAGAGACACTTTAACTAACTCATAGCAATTTAATGGCCCCAGCTATGGTCATCTTCTCACCTGCTCTGCAAGAAAGCAGAGTGAAGCTGGGAGGGTAACGATGTGCAGTGGCTAAAGGGATGGGGAGAAGAGGAGACTGGGAGTGGGCCTGGCCACCATGCAGGGCAGAGTAGTGGGTGGGAGTGGACAGGGAAGGTGGCAGGGTGGGGTGTGTGTGTTGGGGGGGGGTGTGGGGAGCTTAGAGGAGGCTTCAGGGCTTCAGGAGATAAGAATGTTTGTTTGCTCTTCTCTCCCATCTCTGGCTGGTTTGCTGCCCCTATTTGGGGGCGGTGATTGCAGGGTAATGAATGTGGCAGGAAACAGGCACACAGCGCAAATGAGATACGGCACCTAAGACCAGGCTGGGCCCAGGCAAACCATGCTTAATACGGAGATAAGGAAATCAATTCTGCTTGTCTTCCTGGGCGTGCGGCCGGGAGGGGTCTGAAGGAATTGTGGCTTTCGGCCTCGCTTGCTGTGTGGAAAAGCTTCACCAGGCCCTGGGCTGCACCCCTGGGAAGAGGGAGCTGCTTGCTGATGTCTGTTAACATTACTCAGTAATAGCAGGAAGAAGCACAGTTGGAATAATGACAACCCCTGCTCATGTGTCTTGCTTTAGAGCAGGGCACTGTTCTGAGATGTGCTTTACCTACAAGGGACTTTAAAGTTCATAGAAAAGTGACATTACAAAATAAGTGGGTTTTTTTTGTGCAAAATAATTTCAAAATCCTTGGATAGCCTTTTCACAATGCACATTTTTTATGAACTTTTTGAAGACCTCAATGTATGAGGATTAAAAAATACTTTTGCAGCAAAATAAACCTTAAAACTTTTTTAGTTTTTGTATTTGTTTATTTGAAAGGCAGAGTGACAGATGGTGAGAGACTAACAAAGAGAAACACGGATAAATGAAGACACACAGCGCGATCTTCCACCCCAGGTTTACTTCCCAAATAACTGTAACAGCCAGGGATGGGCCAGGTTTAAATAAAGCTAGGAGCTGGGAACTCCATCTGAATTGCCCACTTTGGTGGCAATAGGAGGTGCAGGTGTCCCAAGTGGTGTTTTAACCACCATACCACTGCCTCCCAGGTGAATGAGCAGGAAGCTGAATTGACAATGAAGTCATCTGCAGCTATCAGATACAAGCATCCCAAGGGGTGATTTAATCTGTGGTACAGTACCTTCTCCTCCAAGAGAATTTTGTGTATTTGAAAGGGGGGGAGGGAGGGAGGGAGGGAGGATGAGATAGATAGATAGATAGATCTCTATAATCTGCTGTTTTATTCCTCGAATACCCAAGACAACTGGTCTGGGGCCCTGGCTGAAGACAGGAGCTGGGAACTCAATCCATTCTCCCACTTGGGTGGCAGGGACTCAGGTGGTTAAGCCATCCATCATGGCTGCCTCCCAGGGGGGTACACTGGCAGGAAGTTGGGACTGAAACTAGAGCTACAGCTTAAACCCAACAACTCCAATATGAGAGGCAGGTGTCCCAAATGGCATTTCAATCACCATGCCCACCTGTTTACCTTTTAATTCCATTTTCCATGAACATTTTGAAGTACCCTCATGTGTTATTAACTCTTCTTTGTAGTCCTAAGAAGACAGGACGATTGCCCTCATTTTACACTTGGAAACAGGCACAGAACAGGTAAATGACTTGCCCAAGGTCACACCGCTATGAAGAGGCACATCCAGGTTTCAAGTGCAGGTTTCTAGTAATCTAGTTTCTAGAATCTGAGCTCTTGACCTTGAAGTCACATTGCCTCTTTTAACCCAGCCCTACCTAATGCAACATGACTTTCAGAGGTGCTTGGCTCTTACTTCTGCCAGGCACTGTTCTTCATGAAAACTCACTCCGGTTTTCTCCTAGGACTTGTTGTTTTGGTCACCATGATGGACATTTCCTGAGCTGCTACCTATTGTGCTCTCAGGCTGCACAAAACATGCAAGATGCCCCAGAGAGACTGGGTGGCGGAAACAGACACGAAAAGAGGTCTTCTCTGCAATGTGCCAAGTGTTGTGAACAAGGTGTTTCCAGAAGGAAAAAGATGGGGAAACCACCAGGCCTTGTAAACTTCAGGGAGGGCTTCCTGAAGGAGGACCTGCCCAAGATAAGTCTGGAAAGGCAAGCTCATGTTAGCCAAAGGAAGATGTTGGGGAAGGGAATTCCAGACAGGAATACAGGGTGAAGGAGGTCCAGAAGTATGGGACATTGAGGTTGGGGGGGGGGGACAGGGGAGTCGGGGTGTTCAGATTCCTGCTGGCCAACTTGCCTTTGTCACGGTGATTGTGTTTGAGTTCTTTGCAAACACATTCTGCATAAGCGGTTTAGAAGCTTTTGATATTGGGGGTTAAGTTGCCACCTGTGATGCTGGCATCCTATATGGGTTCCGGCTAGAGTCCTGGCTGCTACGCTACCAATCCAGCTCCCTGCTAATGTGCTTAGCAAAGTAGGGGAGGATGGCCCAAGGCCTTGGGCCCCTAGATCCACGTAAGAGATCCGAAAGAAGCTCCTGGTGCCTGGCTTTAGCCTGGCCCAGCCCTGGCTATCGAGGCCACTTGAGGAATGAACCAGTGGATTAGTACCTCTCTTGCTGTAATTCTTTCACATAAATAAAATAATAAAACCCTGAAAAAATGAGCTGCACTCTGGGGCTCTTGTTTCAGCTCTGTCTTCACTTGCTATGTGACCTTGGTTTAGTCACTGTTCTCTGGATCCCTGTATCCAAAAGGTTGGAAGACGGTGAGCCTGGTGATGCTACCAGTGCTGTGGACATGATGGCCCACAGTTCTCCTGGCAGGAATGTGGCCAGAGGCATTTGTGTTTTTGATAAATTAGCATGTTGGGCCCGGTGCAGTAGCCTCACCTTGAACACACCGGGATGCCATATGGGCGCCAGTTCTAGGTTCTAATCCCGGCAGCCCTGCTTCCCATCCAGCTCCCTACTTGTGTCCTGAGCAAGCAGTGGAGGATGGCCCAAAGCCTTGAGACCCTGAATCTGTGTGGGAGACCCAGAAAAAACTCTGGTTTCTGGCTTCGGATCGGCTCAGCTCAGCTCCAGCCATTGCAGCCACTTGGGGAGTGAATCATCGGATGGAAGATCTTTCTTTCTGTCTCTCCTCCTCTCTGTATATCTGATTTTCCAATAAACTAACCCCCAAATAAAGAAAAATGAGGATGTTAAAGCTGCATAACAGATTAGACTTTATCTGTTGATCCCTCTCAGGATTTGGAGCTTGACATCATTTTAAAAGATGCCCTCTTTATTTGAGTCAATGTAGTTTCCATCTGAAATACTTCATGCTGATTCATAAAGTCTTCTTTCTAACATGAGCCACAAGGCAGCACAGTTAATATGGAGAGAGAGACTGGGGAAACGCTCCTTTTTAATTCTTGAATGCCGTCTGACCCTCTTCCCTCCACTGCCAGCTTGCCCCAGCCCCGACCCTGTCTTCACTGTTTGCATTTCTGACTGCTTAAAGACACACTCTGACTGCTGATCACTCACCGACCATTTCGCTCCCTACTAGAAAGTAAGCTCTACCACGGCAGGAATGGTTTCTTTCGCTCTCTTTTAAAAGAAATTATTTATTTTTATTGGAAAGACAGATTTACAGAGAGAAAGGAGATAGAAAGATCTTCCATCCATTGGTTCACTCCCCAAATGGCCGCAATGGCTGGAGCTAGACTGATCTGAAGCCAGGAGTCAGGAGCTTCTTCCTGGTCTCCCATGTGGGCTCCCACTAGGACCATCCTCCTCTACTTCCCAGGCCATAAGCGGGAAGCTGGATTGGAAGTGGGGCATTCAGGACATGAACTGGCATCCACATAGGATAATGGTACTTATAGCTGGAGGATTAGTTAATTGAGCCAAAGTGCCAGGCCCTGGCTTTCTCTTTTGTTTATTAGTGAACCCAAGTGCCTAGATCAGTACATTAAAATGGAGTTTGGAAAATTAAACCCTTGGGTTACTCATTTTCCTTTCCTCTTTGCTCCTGACTGGACAGGTGAAGTGCAATACAACCCTTACAGTTCTGGTCTTGGGACTGCTGAGATGTTGGATTTCTGATACGACCATCAAGAGACTGAAGAGCTAAAGCCAGCCCCTGGTGCTTCTGTAGGTGAGAAAAAGAGCAGTGTATGTGTGTGTGTGTGAGGTGCGGGATTCTTTGCGATTATTATTTTTATTATCACCATCTAACATGAAGAAACACAAAGCCCATTTAGTCATTCAATTAATAAAAATCCAAATGTCATTGCATGTTGTGTGTGCCCTGTATGGCATGCTAGTCGTGGAACTGGACTGCAATGTCCAGTTCCAGCCCTGGGGCCTTGCCCAAGGTCACACAGTGGGTCTGCTGCAGAGGGTCAGCTGCCTAGCCCGGCAGCTCTTCCTATGAGAGACCTCCACTCTGCCCATGTGCACAGGGGTCCTATGATGCTCAGCTGAGCTGAACCTGCAGATGGCGCAGAGAGCCAGGAAGCTGAACACAGAGGGAGCTGCCAGGAAGCTCCCTGGGGTTAAGGCATACAGCCAAGTCCAGAGCCCAAGGACTGGATGGGCCTCAGAGTGGGCCCATCTCCAAGCCTCACAGCGAGACACTGTCGACATCAATCGCATCCATTACCCTCTATGTCTCGGTCAGCACACCAGTCCAGGTCTCAGGGGGAATGGCCCATTTTCCTAAAATAGTTGGTGTAGCGTGTTGGCCTCCTTCTTGTGGAAGTGATGGCCTCTTGGGAGCCGGCCAGTTCGGAGGGGTCATCTTTATCATCACCTCTCATTCTACCAGTCAGGTCAGCGAGAGCCAGAGAGGCTGAATATAAGACCCAAGATCACTCAGCTAGTCAGTGGTGGGACCAAGGCCATGGCTTGTACATCTGCACTACTGTGATTCCTGAGCTCTTCTGTGACACTGGCTTTGCCACCAAGGGAGCGGGCCAACTGTGGCCCTGGCCTTGGGCTCCCTAGTCTTGCCTCTTTCAGTTTTGCCAGCTCAACCCTTTCCCCAGCCTTCCCTCCTCAATCCCTGGCCCCCTCTCTTCTTCTGTCTCCCAGGGTAGCAAGAGCTCAGCTATAAGTTGCTCCTTGCCTGATTACATCTGAGAGCTGGAAACACAACGCTAATTAATGTGTCTGTGACTGTGGGCCCAGCTGCCGGGCGAGTGCCCACGCCCTCCCCAGGCCAGCAGGCTGTGTGAACTGGCCCTCCAGCTTCTCCGAGCATGCTGCTGGCAGATGCATATTTTAACAATGCACATCTGCTGGCTATATAATCTCTCGTATTTGCCCTCCTCACTTGGCGCTTTGATGGAAGACCCCTGGAGGCCTCCCTGTGTCCCAGCCAAAGTGTTTGCTTTGCAGTTCTGCTGGAATACCATCTGATTCTGCTCTTCTGTCTTCTGTAGGTTCTAATCAGACTCTTACTTTATTTAATTAAAAATCTATCTCAGGCAAATACAGACTAAATTAGGAAGCTCTCTTTCCTGGGACACGGGGAAGGCAGCTCTCACGGGGACCTGGCTGGGACATTTTTCTGTGGCTGCCATGTCACTCACAATAAAACAGCTGGGGAGGTGGCTGGACTGGGGTGGAGAGTATCTCTCTCTCCTCTGTCTACCCAGCCCCTATATTCATCCATTGCCCACAGGTGCCACTCCTGCACCTAGAAAAACTCAGCCAAGCCCTGGGTCTACTGGACCAGCTTCAGGGTCAGGGGAACTGGGTGGGGGCAAGCAGCCTGGGAGAACCGGAAGGCAAGCCTGGGGCAGCTCTCTCTGAGGCTTAGTTGGCTCAGGAGCAGCACGTGACGCTGCTGGAAAGGGCTCTCAGCGATCCACAGAGGGCATCCTGCTGGGAACCCCTGGAGGTGCTCCTTCTGTCTCTTCAGCTGGAATAAATATCTCCCTCCACCCCTCCCTCCCTCCGCAACACCTGGGTTTGTGCCCAGAGGGCAGTGCCAGGCCAGGCCACAGGAGACAGAAGGGAAGAATGAACGTCTCTGTGACGCAGCTACCCAAGACAAAATCAGGTGTGATCAGACTGGATGCCACGGTCCTGCTCCGAGGAGCCTGGCTCCTCACCAGCCAGACAGACGCAATGCTGCTGGCACTTAGGACTGGGAGACTGGGTAAAGAGCATGAGTTTGGTTGAAAACCTGGAGCTGATGGCTTTACGTTTCTGAGACTGAATTTTCTGACCAGCAAGAGGTGCTGGCTAATGCACATTTTGAGAGCATTGGCCTTTGCTATCTTTCAGGGTAGTGGAGAGGAAGGAGGGTAAGAGGCAGGGTGTGGCTGCTGAGCGAGACGCACTATACAGACATGATGCAGACCAATCTTCAAAAAGCCTATGGAAAATGTACTTGAAGAGAAGTCTACTTTGGCACAAAAAAACTTTAGGACTGGGTATAGGAAGGGGGTCTTGAAAAAAGTTCATGCAAATGCATGATAAAATAAAACCTTACATGGACTGCATTTTTTTTTTTTTTTTTGCAGAAAAATTCATGTATCTTTGAGTTGCATTTGTTTTTTCAGGAACTGTGGGGGATGGCTGCTACTTCAGGGGGAGGTTGGGGTTATGGATGGCACTGGGGGTCCTTTCCTTGTAGCTTTCCCTGCCCCTGGAGCACCAGGAGCAGGGTCTTCCAAGGCTGGCAGGCATCCTGTACCTTGACTTGGCAGTTCTGATCTGATCTTGAGTTTTGCAGCCCTCAAAATTGGGATTGGCTCCTATAGGCTCCCTCAGTCCCTTTAGACTCTTCTAGACCCGTTCCCCATTTCAGGAGAGGCTGGAGGGCTGCTGCTCCCTGGAGAGACCCCTAGGACACCTTGCTGCACACATGCAGGCAGAATGTGTCAGGCCAGAGGGGACGCTCAGGCCAAGGGAGGGTCTGGTCTCAAGAAAGACAGCTCTGTGTTTGCTAAGCGGTCCTCCGAGGCCGCTTGGCTACAGCACACAGCCTCCCATGCCCTGCTGTGTTTGGCTATGTAGATCTAAAGATAACCTGACACTCTCTTAAATATTTCATCTCCGAGCAGTGTATGCTGTGCTGACTGGGAAGAAGCTATGGCCAGCATCTGACTGTTGTCCAAACTTCCTTGCATCTGCCCCAGGCTTCCCTCTCCAGTGGCCCCTGTGCCACTCCCTAGGCATGCCAGGTGGAGACTCTGGCTGACAGAGATGGCAGAACAGGGCAAGGAGCTCTTCACTTCTTTGAGTCCCAGTTTCCTGCTCTGCATCGGTTTTGAAAGCTAGGCATCTACTTGGCACGTGGGAGCTGATTACTTATGGACAAGGCCTGGTGTCCAAGGCCCTGCTCTTTGGGACGTTCACCTGGGAGGAGCCAGCCAGGCAGGGGTGGACTGTAAACCACAACCTGGCACGCTAGGATGTCACTGTGAGCAGGTGTGCTTGCCCAAGTGAAAGAGCAGGGACCTCTTTGCATGCGGGGCAGGCATAGGCTTCTTTCCGCAGGACCAAGCTACAGAGAGATGGAGGGGGAGAAGGCTGATTTGCAAGAAGGGCCTGAAGGGGCACTTCCTAGGGATAACCTGAGAGCCAGGCTTCTTGGAAAGCTGGGAGGGAAGGGAGCTGGTATGAGTCACACGTGTCCCTGCATGTTGTGGGGAGGAGCAAGCTTGAGGCTCATTATGCAAGGGAGGTAGGCAGAGAGGGTTCTGGTACCACCTGGGGGAGGGTCAGCTCAGAAACCAGGGACTTACACACCATGCCCCATCCTCCCCCCTGCCCCATTGCCTGGCACTGATCTGTCCTCCAGCACGCTCTCAGTGCCAGCATAAGCACTCAGGAGGAGTCCTCCTTGTCTCTGTGAGAGGTAGTCACCCTCAGGGGTTGAGCGCCGTTGTAGGTCATTCGGCCTTTGCCTTCTGAATTACTAGAGTGGGAACATTCATGTTGAGTAGGAAGAGGGACATGTGCTCCTTAGTGTTCAGGGGAGAGTGTGCCTGGAGCCCTGTGGGATGCTGCCACATTGCAGTCTCTGTAACGTGGCAGAGAGACCCTTCTTGGGGCTGAGGCTGGCACTTCCTGTGTGTCCCGTGCACGTAGATGGCTCTTACCTAGGACAGTGAGACGCGCGGGGCGGGACCGGATGGCAGCCTGGATGGCCTGGCACTCGTACACGGCGTCATCCTGCAGCTCTGCCCGCAGGATCTTCAGGTGGTGCTCCCCTGACAGGTGGTTCCCCACCACCAGGTACTGAGGGTAACCTGAAGAGACAGCAGGCAGATGGAAACATCACCACAAAGACCCTCTTCAGAACACGTCCAGGCGGCGCCTGGGGCTGCTACAAGCACTGGCTGTGCTCAGTAAGCAGGCGCTGCAAGAGACAGGGGCTGCAACACCTGACCCCGGAGGATATGACCAAGGGGGCCCTTGGTGGCTGTAGCCCAGGATACTTGATGTGCATAGTAAGACAATTTGCTTGTTTGTTTTCTTCCTGTCTCCCCCTCACCCACTTGTGTCCACTCCTCCTCAAGCCCCTGTTTCGTCCCTTGGAACAAAGCCACTGAAGCCTTTCCTCTCTGGCCCTAATTGTTTCTTTTTTCTTTTTTCTTTTTTTTGCATCTCACACTCTCCGGATGGCTCCACTGTTAATTTCTATGCTCGCTTAACTCTGAAAAGGTTTATGGTCGCACTTAATTCATAGACTTAAGTTGTTCACTGCTTCAGGAAGATGAGAACTTAAACACTGCTCTGTGAGGACCAGGTGCAGCACAGACCTGCGCAGCAGCCTGCCCCGAGGCTGGCCGGGTGACCGATGGCTCAGGACCCCTATCTCACCGCACCAGGCACAAAACCAAGATTCCCCCCCACACCCAGGGTTTTTGGTAGTATGTGTGTATGCTTTTCTTAAACTTGTATTTTCCTAAAAATATATTTTATTTGTTTGAGATAGAGAGTGCGGTAGGGCCCACCTGCTGGGTCACGTGGCTACGGCTGGGCCAACCTGAAGCCAGGAGTCAGGAACTCAACCCAGGTCTTTCAAGTGGATGGTGGTAGGAAGTCAACCATTTATTTATCTTATTTATTTTTTAAAGAGTTATTTTTACTAGGAGGTCAGATATACAAAGAGGAGGAGAGACAGGAAGATCTGCTGTCTGCTGATTTACTCCCCAAGCAGCTGCAACGGCTGGAGCTGAGCCAATCCGATGCCGGGAACCAGGAACCTCTTCCAGGTCTCCCACACGGGTGCAGGAACCCAAAGCACTGGGCCGTCCTCGACTGCTTTCCCAGGCCACAAGCAGGGAGCTGGATGGGAAGCAGGGCTGCTGGGATTAGACGCAGTGGCCATATGGGATCCCGGTGTGTTCAAGGCGAGGACTTTAGCCGCTAAGCTACTGCGGTGGGCCCAAAAGTCAACCATTTATTAGAGCTATCACCTGCTGGCTGCCGAGGAGCTGGAATCAGGGAGTGGAGCCAGGACTTTGAAAGCCAGAACTCTGCCATGGGATGTGGATGGCCTAAGCAGTGCCTTAACTGCCAAGTCAGACACCCGCCCCTGTTGCTTTTATCTTTGGGAGAGTTGGAGCAACTTTTATTGGAGAGGAAGCGAGAAGAGATGGAGCTGCTGAGTGCGGACCCACACGGGCGGTGAGTATGGGAGGTGGGAGTCAGCTATGGTTTAGCAGCTGGCCTGTGTGTTGATGCTGTGATCGGTGAGAGTGGGGTGTCTGGGAGGAGAGAGAGGGAAACCTGGGTAGAGTGAGATGCACAGAGAGGAGACAGTAACAGCAGAAAGGAAGAAATGAGAGAGAGAGAGAGAGAGAGAGAGAGAAGGAAGGACAGAGAGAGAGGAAGAGGGAGAGAGACTGACAGCTGGAGAGACGTTTCTGTTTCAGGGTGGCTGGCAAGCAGCAGCCTTGGCCTGCGGCCCGTGTCCAGGAGCCCTGGTCACACTGCACCTGAGGGGGCCTGTTCCAGTCCTTCCCACTGCTGCCCCACGCCCCAGGGCCTGGTTAAGCACTTAGGAGGTGCTTGGGACACTCAGGAACTTTGGGGCCCTCATACCACTGGTGATGAATAATAGATAACTGGAAGTTTGAGGATGATAAATCATTGATCAGTTTTGCTACTGCTGTGTAGAGCTGAATATAAATGCCCACTTATGCTGGGGCTGGCGGGCAGGCAGATCCCTCTTCCCCGCATGGCAGGGTTCACCAGCCAGTGGCTGTGTGGGTTTACACCCGCCGCCCCCCTGCCCTGTGCTCTCCCTGTTGGGCTCCCCTCCCCTCCTCTCAGCCACTCCTCTGCGCCTTGCAGTCTCTGACACTGACCTCTGCAAGCTGCTCCTTCTGAAGTTTCCCACAGGGCAGAAATGGGCCATAGGAAGAGAGGAGGGGAAAGATTTGGCCTTTGTATAATTTAGAAAAAATGATGGGAAATAGTTGGATGGAGATCTCCCATTTACTGGTTCAATCTGCAATAGCAGGAGCTGGGCCAGGGCTAGAGCCAGAAGCCAGGAACACACTCCAGGTCTCCCCCATTTGTGGCAGGGACCTCAACTCCTGGCTCAATCCATGATATCTCTCAGGGTGTGCATTCGCAGGAACCTGGAGTCAGGAGATGGAGCTGGGTATTGAACCCTGATATTCTGAGATGCGATGTGGGTGTCTCAACTGGCATGGTAACTGCAATGCCGCATAACCAAACTGGCCTTCTAAGAGAGGATGAGGGCTTAAAAGTGTGTTTGTGTGTGTGTGTGTGTGTGTGTGAGAAAGAGAGAGAGAGAGAGAGAGAGAGAGAGAGAGAGAGAGAGAGAGAGATGCAAGACCTGTTTTCTAATATTCCAGTCTCTTGGATGGGTGAGATGTCTTCACGTTGAAGCAGTATTAGCGCCAACAGGCTGGGATATTATTTCAGAAGGTTCTTGACTGTTTTAAGGGTTTAACAAGGACCTGTGCTGCCACAGAGGGTAGTGAGATCTCCACCACCAGCTGGATTCAAGCACAGAATGGAGGATCGCCTTACAGAGCTACTGCAGGGTTGCTGGCTGCACTGGATCAAAGAGTAGACTAGGTGAGCTCCAAGATTTCTTTTGCTCTCACAGGCCAGGGTCTTTGAAGATGGCGGGGACAGAGTTTCTACAGGGTGGGCTATGCCAAGTGCCATCAGTGACCCCTGCCAGGCTCCTGGGCCTGGTGTGTGGGTGCTTCCTGAGCAGCTGAGCCCTCTAGGCTCACATCTTCCTGGCCATCGTGGTCCTCACGAGCTGGTTGACTCTGTCACTGCAGTTGCGCAGACTAGCCAGAAATGCTCCCTTGCATGGGACGCACCCCAGGAGCCCAGGTATGCTGCACCTGCTCCCCACAGGGCTAGAGCCAGGGGCTGGAAGTGGGCTGAGTCCACTGCCTGTCCTGCTGTGGCTGCTGCTCCCAGCGTAGCGCCCTGCCCTTGCAGCCCGGCCTTTGGCTCCTGCGTTCCTGTGATGAGTCCCTGGTTTCCTGCAGACATCTTGGCTGGAGCTGATGTTTTTGTTGTCTTGCAAGCGATCAGCAGCAGGATTTCACTTTCATGAGCTGCTGAAAGCATCAGTGATGGGTTTGTTTGTATTTGCCTAATTAGGCGGCGAGCTGGGATGCCATTCCGAGGACTGGCAGAAGCCTGGCGAAGCACAGATGCAGAAATGGAGATCCAGAGAACGTTCTAGCTCCCTCCCAGGTATCTGACTCTGACTGCTCCGCAGGGAGGCTGCGTTATTTGAAATCTTGATTCTTCAACTGGATTAGTTCAGGTCAAAGGCCAGCTCTGTCACTTCTTACTTCTGCTTTCTTGGGTGAGTTTTTCTTTTTAAGGATTTATTTATTTTTGTTAGGAAGGCAGATTTACAGAGAAAGATGTTCCATCTGCTGGTTCACTCCCCAAATGACCGCAATGACCAGGGATGAACCAATCCGGAACCAGGAGCCAGGAGCTTCTTCTGGGTCTCTCAAGCAGATACAGGGTCTCAAGGGTTTGGGCCTTCCTCTTTCCCAAGCCATAAGCAGGGAGCTGGACGAGCAGTGAAGCATCCAGGATAGGTACTGGTGCCTATACAGGATGTTGGTGCTTAGAGGCAGAGGGCTAGATAGTTGAGACAACATTCTGGTCCCCTTGAGTGAGCTTTTAACTCTGACAGGCCTTAGTTTTCTTATCAGTAAAATGGGGATAATACTTACACTTCATGGGTTGTGATAAAAGTTAAACAGCTTAGTTTATGCAAAACACATGACACAGATTTAGCAACCAATTAACGGTGATTTAAATAAGCAATAAGGAAAAAAAACCCCAGAAATATTTCTTTTTTTTTTAAAAAGTCATTTATTGGGCCCAGCGTGATAGCATAGTGGTTAAAATCCTCGTCTTGCATGCGCTGGGATCCCATATGGGTGCCGGTTCTAATCCCAGCAGGCCCCGCTTCCCATCCAGCTCCCTGCTTATTGCTAAGGAAAGCAGTAGAGGACGACCCAAAACCTTGGGACCCTGCACCTGTGTGGAAGACCCGGAAGAAGCTCCTAGCTCCTGGCTTTGAATTGGCTCAGCTCCAGCTGTTGTGAACGCTTGGGGAGTGAACCATCGAACAGAAGAGCTTCCTTTCTGTCTCTCCTCCTCTCTGTATATCTGCCTTTCCAATAAAAATAAATTTAAAAAATTCACTTATTTATGCTTTATTTTTTATTTGAAGTATGTGTATGTCTCTTTCTCTCTCTCTGTGTGTGTAAGGGGATAGATAGATATCTCCTATTCATTGGTTCACTTTCCAGAATTCCTGCAAAATGTGGGACTGGGCCAGGCGAAAGCCAGGGCCCCATAAAAACCCATCTGAATTTCCTATGTGGGTGGCAGGGACTCTGCCACTTGAGCCTTCAGATGCCTCCGAGGGTGGGCGTTAAGCAGGCAGCTGGACTTTGCAGTGCAGCCAGGACAGTCCCGGCATGCAGGTGCCCCAAGCGGTGCCTTCATCAGCGGCACAGCCTCCAAGCTTATGTCTAAAGGGAGAGCTGACAGGGTGTGTGTGCTGCTTAGGGTTAGTGCATTGGGTCTGCTTACACAACTGAGTCCCTTTCAATTGTTACTTTTGTGTGCCTATCAAATAAAGGGGAAAATGCTGTTTTTCTTCTCTCTCTAATCACTGTAGACTTATGAGATACTGTTTGAGAATACTTTAGTTTCTTCAAAGAAAAATGTTCTATCAATACTAGTGAGTGCATTTATAAATAATTTTCTTTGAATTTTCTGATGTTGGTGACCAGAGAGATTTTTTATTTTTAACTTCTTCAAAGGTTTATTTATTTGGAAAGTAGTACTGGAGAGAGAGAGAATGAGAGAGAGAGAGAGAGAGAGAGAGGGAGAGAGAGAGAGAGAGAGAGAGAGAGAGGAAAAAGAGAACTTCCATCCACTGGTTCACTCCCCAAATAGGCCAGGCTGGAATCAGGAGCCTAGACCTCTATCCATGTCTCTTCTGTCATCCTCTGCTGCTCTCCCAGGTGCCTTAGCAGGGTGCTGGATTGGAAGTGGAGCAGCCAGCAATCGAACCAACACCATGTGAGATGAAAACATCTTAGGCGGTGGTCCAGTTTGCTGCACTACCACACTGGCCCCCAGAAAGACATTAAGGGTTTCAGCGAGGGTGGGATTCCAATGAAAGAGGCCTGAGGCCCCAGCCTCAGGTTCCCTGTATGAAAAGTTCTTTGTGCTGGAAATGCATGCTGCATTAACTCAAGGTGTGGTGCTCACAAGGAGAGAAGTGGGCAGGAAAGCAGTGTTAATGGAGACTGTAGCATCTATCATTTTGGCACACCTTCTTAGGAGTTGGAGTTTATTGGCCCTCTATGTGGAGAGGACTGATCTTCAAATGGACTCTAACTGGATGCTAAGGAGTCAGTGGCCCTCTTGACCACCGACCCAATAAGACACAACATGGCTCCAGACTGAAGACTGAAAACCATGGACCAGGAGACAGCCTCCTTCACCAGGAACACGGGCAGGTCACGCTCAGAACCACCCAGCGCACAAGCTGCTCTAGTCGGGGAAGACCGTGATGTACTTCCAGTATCTCTGGGGAGTTCAAAGTCTCTGAAATCGCTGGACCCCCAGCATAACAGACTTTATAGCAGCCCGGGATGTTGTGCAGAGAACTGTGTATTTTATTCACGCTCGGCTGGGCTGCAGCATCCAAACCCTGCCACTGTTATTGACCAATCCTATCATGTTTCAATATACATTTTTGGCAAGACATAACTCACATTTTAAAATATTAATTTCCCAGCCAACACAGTCCTGAGTGCACTTTGTTTTTTTTATTTTCCTGCAGCTGTGCACCTCATGAGAGGCAAAGCTGCTTCCCAGCTTAATATGAGTCCTCCTATCCTCCTCCGCCCACAGCCATTCCCAGATCACAGGCTGGAGCGCCCAGCTCCCTCCTGAATCCGACTGTTGATGCCAAGCCTCCTCAGACAATCCTGTGCCCATGTGCTCAGGGGCAGAGGAGTGATGGCAACATGAGTCCACTGTTGTTCTCCCAGAGGAGGAAAGGGATGGGATCACACCTCTTAATAGTTAACAAAGCACCCAGTGTAGACACCTACCTGCCTTGGGTCACATACCAGCCACCAGCAGCCAGGTAATGCCTGCAACTCAGCTCTATGATGAAGCCAGCCTGGGGAGGCTGGACTGTTGGGCCATTTTTATTTTTTAAGACACGTTCTGCCTTTTCCTTTCTTTCCATACATGCTGATCACCCTGTGGTCAGCTAGCTTGCTGTGTGAGTTCTTGGGTTTACTCGGCTCTCTTCATTGGAAGGTAAGCCTGGAAGGAGCAGGTGGCAGCCCTATCTCTTTAACAACTGCACCTTGATACATTGGGGACACATTTTGGGCCAAAAAAGAGACTCACTGGAATTCGGAACATCTGGGTTGACTGGGGGCGGAGTCTCCCGGGCAGCTTGGGGCTGTGCTTGTGGTCCACTAACTCCTCACCAGGGGCCCTTGTAGTCCTGGGCCATCTGTGTTCTGGACTTCCAAATCTGGGCATGGGGAGCCCTCTCCTTTTTTTTTTTTTTCTTTTCTGTCAAAGTCCATCTGAACATTTATAGCATTGTTTACAGGCCATACAACATTATCAGCTTAAATGTTAGTTTACAGATGTGTGCCATTTTGAGTCCCACCTGCAGGGCCTTACACGGCTTGTGGTCTCACATCCCCTTGGCCCTGCCAGGCTGACTCTGTCCAGGTGCAGCAGTGATCACCCCAAGCCCCATGCAGATGTGTGGGTGGGAGAGCAGTGACAGATGCCAAACCTGCCAGACAAGTCTGGGATACTCACTTGAGAGGTCCCGGCCCACGCCCAGAGCCAAGCCGTCCTTGATCCACAGAACGAAGCCATCGTATTCAGGGATGGCACACAGCAATGTCACCGGCTGTCCAGACACCACCACCTGGTCCTGGGGCTGTTGGCTGAAGGAGTAGGCTTGGCCTAGGGAAGAGACAGAGCAGGTCGGTCAGTTCTGTGCTGTGGAGGCAGTGGAGCGGGAGGCTGGTAGGAGCCCAGACCTGCCCCTGGTTCCCTGCTGTGGCGGTCCTGAGAGGCCCTGCCTCGCACCCCTTGCCTAGCCCCAACCGGGCCTGCTCCTCTGGTCTGTGCTCTGGGTTCTGCTGCCCTACTCAGCTGCATTTGCTTGGCTCAGGCTTCCGTCTTTAGGTACGGGGGGCAATAGGCACAGTGTTTAGTGGGGTTCCTGCCTCAGTAGGGCTGCAGGCTGGGAACTGGCATGGGTCTGCTTGAACCTGAGGATTCCAGACATGACCTGTTAGCTTCAGTGTTTCTTAGCGTGGGTCTAGGGTAGCACTGAGCGTGGTGGCACGGCGTGGCAGAGGGTGTGGCTGAGGGAACAGGTGGCTGTGATGTCACTCTTCCTTTCTTTTCTGCAGTGTATACCCTCCTGCCACCTTGCCGTAGCTTGGAGGAAACTCATCAGTGGCCCCCACGCCTCCCCATTCACACTTCTAAACAAGACAGCACGGAACGCGCGAAGCTAATCAGTTCATAGTTTATTAAACAAACACATGGCGTGTACAAGATGCCAGCCTCTGTTCTAAGGTTTTAAAAATATTAGCCTATTAATATTTTCATCTTCACAAGAGGCTAAAAATAGCTGGCCCTATTTTCAGCCCCATTTTTCAGATGAGGAAAAGAGGTGGAGACTGAGCCCGGGAGCCACATGTGTTAGTTATGGAGCACGCACTGTGGGCTCCTGCTCTCTGCCTGTCACAGTGAAGTGCGCACCTCATGGCAGGGGCCGGTGTTGTGGAGTCTCAGGGGTCCACTGGACTGTCCTGGAGCTGTCCAGCAGTGGGGCCAGGGTGGAGACTCCGTGCCCTTCTGGCTACAGGACCATATTTCCAGCTCCTCCACCTGGCCATGGAAGGAACTGCTGATAACTGGTGACAGTGTTCCCTGGGAGTCCACAGAGTGGATAATGGGGCCTTGACAGTTGCTGACCATCAGGCCCACAGTGCGATGCAGGCTTAACATCCCCCCTTATACGTAGCTGGGTCGCTGTCCCCATTTTACAGAAAACAAGTCAGGATCCGAGGGGCACAGGAGCCTGCCCCCATATCACACAGCTAATGAGTGGTGGAGCTGGGATTCACCTCTTTGCTCTACAGATCCTGACGCAGCAGGGGCGAAACTGTAACTGGCAGGCCAGCTGCTCCCCACAGCCTCATTCCACCCCCCTGGGAAAGCCTGGGATGGCCACGCAGGCGCTGGTATGGCTGCTGCCCGCTTGGGGATGCAAAGCCCAGGCTTGGGCCACATTCTGGGCACAGTTCTCAGCAGCAGAGGCCTCAGCCAAGAAGGAGAGAACTGGGGTGGTGACACTGAGGGGGCTGGAGGTGGCAGCGGAGTGTGTGTGTGGCCTACCAGAGGCAGAGACACACAGCCTGCGCCACAGAACCCATGGCCCATAAGATGGCGGGTGGGGGGCTGGGTTGGGTTCTTAGCCTGAGAGCTTGGTTGGATCTCACAAGAATCTTATTAACAATGGAATTGGCCTTGAATGGTGGGGGTAACACTCTTTATTCTGATTTGAGCTTTACAAATTAGATTTCATAGGACATTTTAATCAGCCATGAGCAGTGGCCTTCTTCTTTTTCTCCCCTCCCTCTCTCTCGCTCTGTGCCTTTTCAAATTCTCTGTTGTAATTAGTGTGTTCCTGGCACGGAAACAGGAGAGAAAAGGAGGGAAGGAATGAGGGAAGGATGGGAGGGACAGCAGAAGAGTCAAAGAGGGTTGGGGAGGGAGGAGAGGGGGCAAGAGGCAGAGGAGGCCAAGGAGGGAGGGGACAGGAGGGGAGGGGGAAGGGTAGGGAAGGGTAGGGAAGGGTAGGGAAGGGTAAGGAAGGGAGGTGGGCTGAGGGGTAGGGAGTGCAGGGAGACAGGGTCGCCAAGGGACCTTACTTCCTACTCTAATGAGGATTTCACAGCTCATTCTTTTATCTCAACATCTTCCTTGCAGGAAGGACCAGTCAGTCAGCGGCAGTAGATGCTATCAGAGAGAATTATCAGGTTGTCAGCTAGGAGCTGAGGGGGTTATAATGAGAGGGCTGTAAACGAGGGGGTGCCTGAGCTCCCAGAGATGTCCATCAGCAGAGACTTGGGGTCCTTCACCCCTGCCTTTCGTGGTCCTTCGTGGTGGAGTTGGGGCCAGGAGAGGTCCCCAGGGAGGAGGCATCTGTCACCATGGCAACCAGCCTCTGAGGGACCGTGTGGTGCTGAGAGGGGGTTCAGAGTGGAGGCGGTGTGGAGCTGACCTCTCAGGCAGTTGTCACAGTGCCACTCTGGGGAGTTCTCCAGAGCCAGGAGCTGGGGGCAGGTATGCGAGTCCTCCTACCCCATAACACCTGGGATCTGGGAGGGGGCTGAGAGTGTCTTCCCTGCTGTGCCCGCAGCCACCCCCAAGAGCTTCAGCTCTGTTTGTTTGGACTCTTTTGGCCTTTCTGGGGGAGTTGGCTACACAACATTGTCTCAGAAACCCTCCTGAAGGACATGACCTACAAATTACTTTGCTGGGGGACAGCTAATGCTTTCTAGATCATTTTCTTTTGCAATATAATTTTAATTTTTGTGCATTCTATTTAAGCCACTAAAATTTCCTTTTTCTCTTAAGCCAGCGAAATGCCTTTTCAAATGGGTCATACGCCGAGCGTTATCATCAGTGTGGGTAATGCTGAGGGGCTGTAGAGGAAGAGGAGGTGACAAGGGAGGTTGCCACAGAACTCACCCAGAGGCCTATCCTTGGGATTCAAGGACTCCTGGGGGTATCGTGTGTAAGTCAAGGATATTGGGTTATTGCTAGGAAACTGCTCCTTGCCCATTGCTGCTGTCTGTTTTTCTTCCTCCATTTTCTTATATATTCCCAAGAAATGAGAGGTGAAGGTGCCTGGGATGAGTTTCCGTGTCCTTTTTGGTGGTGGCCGTAAGCGGACACACAGCTCCTTGGGAACACTGCTGTTCTATACACATTGACTGGCACCTGTTACCAGGCAGAAACTACATTGTCTTGGAACAATCAAGTCAATATACTTGACCTGCGCTCCCAGAGATTGTGTCCGGACTCGCTCTTGCACCCGGGACCCCTGCGGTGGAGCACAGAGCAGGTACTTCACCTGCTAAGGGCCTGCTCTCTGCAGACACAGCACCTGCCCATCCTCCGCCCTAGGTTGTCCTCAGGCTCCTATTCCTTGTGATGACGGGGATCTCCTGAAGTCCCACAGCTGGTGCCACCTCCCTCTTCCACATTCTATTTTTTGATAATGGGTTAATTTATATTAGAGAGACACAGAGAGAACATGCAATTCTACGCACGCATTCACTCCCCAAGTTTCTGCAACAAGGGGATTCTGTCCGAGTCTCCCACGTGAGTGACAGGGACCCATGTATTGGAACTGTCATTGCTGCCTCCAGGGTCTACGCTAGCAAGAAGCTGAAGTTTGGGATTGAACCCAGGTTCTCTTAGGTGGGACATGGGCATTTCAGCCGCTAACCTAAACACCCACATTTGTTTTTTGTTTTGTTTGAAAGAAATTGACTAATTTTTGAGAGGCAGGGGGACTGGGAGAGCTAGCCTGTGCTCTGCTTTGGGTGTCTCAGCAGCGCGGAGGCTGGCCCGCCTTGCCTTACACTCACTCTCATTCCTGCTGCCCCAGAGTTCTTTCAGAGCACTGCGCACTCCCGGCCTCATGCATGGTATGGCTGCCCTGGGTGTTGTCTCCCCACCCACTTCTCCAGCTCCAAAGTCGGACTCCCCTTCTCCTAATGTGCTCTGCAGTGCACCCGTGGGGCTGCTCACATCCTTCATGCTCTAGGTGGGTTGCACCCCCAGCCCTGGCTTCCCTGGTACCCCTCATCACCAGCCAGGCACACAAACTCTGTAGTTCTGTTGTCTGTGCTTGTGGGCTTGTCACTATGATGGTTTCCTGAGGGCAGGAAAGTTGTTTCCACGTTCTCAGTACTGAGCAGGTGGTTACTGTGCTGACCATACCTCTGGGAAGGGAAAGCTGAGACAGAGCAGAAGGGCCGCATGCTCAAAGAGTCCGGCTTCCAGGGGGGACCACAGCTGAGTTATTTGCTGAGGCCCACTTGATGCCATGCATTTGTGTGCTTGGCATTGGCTTTGCATGTTGGCTATCAGTACCCGTATTTTATAGATAAACCGAGGTTCATAGAAATAAGGAGACTTGCTCGAGGTCACAGGGCGAGCCTAGGTGTACTTCAAATCCAAGAGTCTAGGACTGCATCAACCCTGTTTCCTCCCACCTCCCCTTGCTGGCTGCTTGCTGGAACTGGATTTTGATTTTGAAGCACCAGCCACCCAGATGCATCTGGTCATCTACAGGAGGCAAAGAGCAGGCCTCCCAACTTTCTACAGCCACCTTTGCAACTATGTCAAGTGCGAAACCTACCCTGCCACCACCCCAGGACAACAAAAAGGAGGTGTAATAGTTACTATTACTATTAGCTACACATTTATGTATTGTGTGTCTTCTGTGAGTAACTGTATACAATGGTTCAAGTTGGGATTTTTGATTTTACAACACATTCCATTGAAACGGGCCTAGGAGGTTTGAGGTTGGCCCTTTTCCAGGCTGGTGCTGTGTAGCCTGATCTTCCCTGATGTAGCAGTGGGCATAGCTCCTGGGTAGTTTCATACCATGAGAGGAACCCCTGGTTCTCTGTGGAGGCTAGGTAAGTCTGGCCCTGAGCATTTCCCAGCTATGAAGGGCTGGCAGGGATGAGGCCCATTTGAAGGCAAGTAGTATCAGTGGCATAACGAGTTTCACTACCACAACATCCACAGTAGCTGGTAGGCGCTTTGGGGAACTGGCAGTCGGTATTCTCCCAAGGGCCATGTGAAGATGAAGCTGTCAGGTCACAGGTAGTGGTGGAGATGAGGGCAGCCAGCCCCCGCAGCCTTGCTCCAGAGTCGTGGGTTAAGGTCCTCGTGTGGACCTTGCATGCTTTACAACATAGCGCTGGCAACTTGGGAAGTCAGGGAAGCCTCCTCAGGTGTCCCCGTGTTGCTACTCTGCAAAGTCTCAAGGAAATGCCTACAGGTACATGGGGGCTAACTGCCCTCCCCAGGTTTCTGAGTATTGTTCTTGGGCCCATGATGCTCTGGGGGCCTCCGACTCGGCCGGCCAGCAGGAGAAACCCGTGCCAAGGAGACACAGGCCTACAGGTGCTCTGTCTTGCTCTGACCCTTACAACTACATGGCCCTAGAGAGACCCTGTCCTTTGCTGTGTGCCCTTTAGGAAAGTGGTAGACAGTGGGGTGGTAAGCAGAGGGGCCTGGGACTCGGACTCGCTGTGGGTTTGAATCCTGGTTCTGCACTAAACTTACCAAACCTCAGTTTTTCTATCTGTTAAATGGGTCAGTGACCTCAGTCCAGAAAGGGCCTGGCTCACACTGAGTGCTCGTTGGGGATGCTCTTCTTGCTCTCCCAAAGCCACTTCTGTTTTGATTGCCAGGTTGTGGCTGCTGAACTCTATAGGAGTAGGGCCTGAGGAGCACTACCTGTGACCTTGATGGCTCTCTATTGGCATAGAAGAGTGGGCTTTTCATTAATGTCCAATGACACGCTGAGATGAGTTTTTCATCACAGATAGAAACAGGGTCCCCTCTGTAAGAGGCTACAGTTTCCTGTGTCCTGGCATTTGGAACGGAGAAGCACAGATGTGGTCAGTAACTGGCCAGGTATCGTGAGCACACCCAGGGCCAGGGAGAAGTGAGAAGATAAAAGGGTCCTCTATGCTTTAGGGGGCTGCTGGGCTTAATGAGCTTGGTGGGCTTGCCTTCCTGGTAGCATGTTTTAGCTTCTGTGTGTGGAGAAAGGCTGCATGTGTCCCTGGGGTCTCTACAGGTATCTAAGCTGGGCCTGGCTGCAATAATCTAGGAATTTGCATGGTTCATGCGCTAGGTATTATAGGAAAGTGTTTCTGCTTGGGTCCTGTACCAGAGAGAGAGGAGCCCTGCAAGTCCGGAACCCCAGAGACCCTTGGGCAAAGCTATATCTGAACCCTGGGATGGCTGTCCCAGCCTGTGTTGCTGCTGTGGCCTGGGCAATGCCTGGTCGGGTAGGTGGGCATCCTGAGCTTCGGAGCAGAGGCAGAGTCTGGGGTAATGCGGATGGGAGTGGGCTTGGCTCCAACAGTCCCTCCAGTAGTGTTCTGTGTCCCAGCTTAGCAGCTGGAAGGAGTGGGGGCAGGGTTTTCCGGAGCTTTCACTCAGAACTGTAGGGAGCAGCACTGGCTTTGGCGAGTGGGATAAATGGGAAGTGGTCTCCCCTGGACCTGTCCCGCAGGGCCATGTGTGTACTGAGGCAGTGGGGCTGCATGAGGCTCTCCAGAGGGCAACAGGTGCTGGTGAGGTTAGTGGGAGTAACACGAAAGTGACAGCAGGTGGCATTGAAAGAGGCAGACGCAACCTGGCCCAGGGAGAGGAATGAGGAGCAGGACACTTGGTGGTGTCCTCACCATCCTCAGTGTCAGCTGGTGGCGGCCCCTCCTACAACCCGTACAGCCACCCTCCTCCTCTGCAAGTGGAAGTTCTCTCCCAGGACCCCTCCAGGCTGCCCCTGTACACTCTTCTGGCTGGCTCATACCTTTGTCTGCATCTGTCCCTAGACCCCCAGCCTAACCACGCATCCCTTACCTCTGTCTCTGTTTGGGGACTCACCAGCACTCATTTGCCTGGAAGGGACTCTCACCATCTGGTTCTGGAGGTCCCTGCTGTCTTCCAGACGGACATTTAAGATGCTGAAGAACCCTGGCTCCTCTCCAAGCTCACACACTGCCGGCCCCTGCTCTGAGATCATCCCTCAATCCTCACGCACTTTCTGGGGAGGGAAGAGGCAGCTTGTCACACAAGGCTGAGGTTGCCAGGCCCAAATCACCTCGAACGATGGGTTTACAGCAGTACCCAGGCTCTGGTTGCCATGGCAGATGCATAGGTATGTTTATTTATTTAATTATTTTTGGCAGGGGCTGGTGGTGGACAGAACTGACTTTGGAGTTCCATACTGTTCCAGGCAGATTTTTTTCTCCTTTAATTCTATGCAAGCCACTTAAAGTATTTGTAAAATCTTATTTATCTGAGTAAAAGATATCCACTGGTTCATTTTCCAAATGCCACAAAAGCTAGGTAAAACTAGGAGCATGAACTCAGTCCAGGTCTCCTATGTGGGAAACAGGACCCAAAGATTCGAGCCATCACTACTGCCTGCCAGGGTTCGCATTTGCAGGAAGCTGAATCAAGAACCAGAGTCAAACCCAATGCAGGGTGTGGGCCTCTCAGCTGTCAGGCTAAGCTCCCACCGCGAGCAGTTATGATTTTGATTGAATAAATGGTATTGTTACAGAATCCTGGTAAGGCTCAGATTTAGAATTTTAGGGAGAAATGTTTCCTTTCCCTCTTGGGCTAAAACGTAAGCCACAAAGGTCGAAGTGTGGATCTCAGAGGGCTTGTGGATATTGGCTCCCTTCTCCCTCTCCCAGAACCCTCACCCATCTCCCTTGTATCTCTTGCTTCTTAACTGACCCAGGTCCATTTTGGGGGACTTCTGGAAGGGACATTGCTCTGGCTGTGTTTAAGGTCCAAGCACTGTGGAATGCACAGGAAAATGGCCCACAGCCCCTTGGTTCTCAACCACCTGTTTCGAAGACCTGACTGGAGGATACCTGCCACCTCTGTTTGGAATCCATAGCCGAAGGGTGGGTCATCTGCTCGGGCCTGGGTCTGGGCCCCCGGGGAAGCAGCCTAGGACAGAGCTCTGGCCTTGTGTCCAGCAGTCTGATCTGGGGCAAGTTCTTACTCTCTCTGAGCCTTGGTTTCCATCTAGAAAAATGGAGTGATCCAGTTACATGCCCTGGTGCATGGAAGTGTTTCATCAAGTTTTCATGACGAGTCTCTCCTGGGCTCAGGCCCAGGGTAGTACCTGTCGCAAGGGGTTCGGGAGCTGAGAGCTTACAGATTTTCAGGTCAACTGATGAAGACTGTGTCTTCCCTAAAGTTGTGCAGGTGAGAGGTCCTAAGGCTCTGGTCATCCAGCAGCTGTGCCGCTGCTGCCACCACCCATCCCATCAGACTCCAGGGGTCTCTGGGCGTGGCTGGTCAGCCGGGCAGAAAGGCCCAAAGGCCACAGTCTGCTCTTCTGTCGGTGCCCAACTGAGGAAGGCTCAGGAACTCTCTCTCCTAGCCTGGAGTCCTCAGACTGCCCCTAGTGGGATTCAGGAAAGCCTCCCCTGTCCTCAGAAACCAGCAAATGGGAGGATGGGAAGGAGAAGAAGGAGCCAGCTCCACAGTGAGGATGATGCAGCTCCAACTGCACCTGCAGGTCCAATCCTTGACTTCTGATGTTTTCCTGGAGCTCAGCATGGAGCTCTGAGCTCTGGGAAATTTTGCAGAATGCGCTGTTGTGGCCAGCTTGGGGGGGAGTGTGACAGAGTGTATTCTGGCTCATGGACTAATGTTTATGGCAGGTCTAAGGGGCATCAGTGTGGCCTCGGGCAGGGGCAGGAGCCAGCTCAGCAGACTCCAAGGCTCTGGGCTGGCAATGGGCACAGAGGTGCCACTGACATTTCTTCTGCTACCAGGAGCTTTGAGACTGGGATGAGCAGACATCTGCTCAGGCACTGGAACAGCAGGAGGTTCATGGGTGGAGGCACTGATTCCACCTGGTCTGGACTGATCCCTGGTATTGCCTTTACAGCTGTCTGCCCCCGAGAAAGACTCTGGGTCTCTCAGAGCCTCAGTTTCCCCTCAGCAGAGCAGCTGTCACCTGTTGGGTTGCCTCTGAGAACAGAACACTTTGGGTAAAGTGTACAGACAGAACCCTGCCTGCCCTCGTGATGAGGCTCCCACTGTGACTGGCACTCGGTGTGCGTGCATGTGTGCGCATGTCGATGTGTTTAAAGGACAAAGCCCTGGGACAAAGTGGTGGGTTTGATGGTGCAGACCATCCAAGGGGGAATGAGACCTTGGTGCTGTCAGCTCTGAGCTTTTAGGAAGTTCACTGCAGTAATAAGGAAGAGAGCAGCGGAAGGGAGAGTTGAAAGTCACAGAGATTGATGTGGCTGCCATAAGTGTTCAGGCAAAAGTTGTTTTTGTGAAAAGAAAGCAGTGGATTCAGGTGCCATCCTGAATAGGGGAGGAGAGAGCGTTGTAAAGGATGCTTGGACGTGGCCTGCAGGATGACGGCGTGAACGGGGAACAGCAGAGCCTTCTGCTCTCTTGCTCTCTCAGAGCAGGTGTGAACTTGAGACTGTGGGCTTGTTGTCAGGTGTTGATGGAGAGGGGCCTGGCATGGCCCAGATATAGTCGGATCTCTGGGTCTGGAGTGGGAAGGTGTGAACAACTCACACTTGCTGAGCACTCACCATGGGTTAGGCTGCAGGAGAAGGCTTTGTGTGCCCTGTCGCCAGGTGTTGACATGAGAACTCATCTCCTGATGTGGAAAATCACAGATGCCGATGTGACTACCAAGTGGGGAGAGGTTAGGAGCAGTTGCTTTGAGAGGGCACCTAGCTCCCGTCTGGCTTCAGGCTTCAGGCCCTGTAGGGATGGCTAGGTATCATATGGCCCCATTCTCCTCTGGATGGAGAATGGCTATCCAAACCGAAGAACCAAGTAGGGGTAGAAGCCAGAGCTCCCTCTCCATTGTGTGCTTCTCTCAGAGAGAGAAACTTGGAAACACTTTCAGCCCCAGCATTGCTGTTGGCCCTCAATGCTACCCTGCCTATGATACACAGGGAGGAGGACCTCAGGGTGCAGAGTTGGCTGGAGCTTGCAGAGGAAGAACATGCCTGCCCTTTCCAGGGCTGCAAGGAGGGGCAGAAAGCCCAAGGGCTCATTCTTCCTTCCTTACTTCTCCCTCAAGCTGGGCAATGGGGGCAACCTGGGGTCCTCCAGGCTTTCCACTGCTCCCTGCAGGACACACCATCCGCCAAGGTTGTCCTGGGCAGCATGGGCCTTTAATGAAGAGCAATCAGACTGGCCGAGGCAGGGTGAGTCCAAAGTCACTACAAATCCTTTGCCTGCTGATTATCAGCCATGCAGCCCAGCCGGAGTGTGCATGGTGCTCATTAGCGGTATGGGGATGGATCCCTCTATCGATCCTGCCAAGGCCTGGGTGCCAAGAAGACGCTGATAAGTGTGGCTGGAAATACTGGCCCTTCAGTGCTGGTGAAGCAGGCCATTTATCCCTGCCGGAGGTCACTCGGAGGTGGACGGGGACTGGTGCAGGCACAGGGGCTGCTGGGGGAAGATGCTGCAGAGAGGCATGGGGCAGTCAGGGAAGCCCCCGGGTGTTGTGTCAGGCTGCTATCGGCTGGTCCCTTTCTTGGTCTAAATCTGAGGCTCATGTTTCTCTGCACTCAGAATACATCCTCATCATGTCGTCGCCCTGGGAGGGTGGGAAACAGGAGGAAGAGAGAGGTGCTGGAGAGCAGGGCTAGGGCTGTCACTACACCAGGAGACAGCAGCAAGCTCCAAGCATGGCACAGAGTCTTCCAGTCCTGCGTCTCAGGGCATCGGGTATGGGTCCCCATGGGATAGATCGTAGGCTGGGTTGCAGACTGGCTGGCGCCAGGAGACCCAGTACCTCCTGCTCCCTTGTTCTGGGGCTGCTCTAGGGCACACAAAGTCATGCACTCGCTGTGAGCTCCCAGGCTGGCCAAGCAAGTACACATTCTGTGCTGCCTGTGTCACCTCTTGGCTGGGTGTCCTTGGGCTTGAGTTTTCCCTGCCTTAAGTCTCAGTTTCCTGCAGTATAAAATGCAGGGTCCGCACTATAGGCTCATCTGTTGGGACCTTTCCTGCCAACCCTGATACTCCAGTGTATCCCAAGTTCCACCAAGGGGAACATTGAGGCGGAAACTAATAAAACTGGGGTGCAAGGAAGGAAAAGCAAGCTTCTTTCTCAAGGACATTGGATCTGTGAGGGGAAGATCCATGTCTTACAGACCATTTTCTTAAACAAAGTGATCATTTTCTGCTACTGTTGGCTTTATGATGCACAAGCGGTTCTAAGACTTGCATGAACAGGAGAACCACCTGGGGGCCTGGCTGAAGTTTCCTGGGTTTTAACTCAGAGGTGCTGTGATCCCAGAGGGTTTGGGCCGGCTGAGGAATCTGCACCGTAGCAACCTGCAGGCAGCCCTGCACAGGGTCATCTGGCCCTAGGTCTACAAGCAGCACTTCTGCATGCACATGTCCCCGGGCTCCAGGACCTGGGCTGCTTGCAATTTTGGCTGCCCAGGTCATGGTATGGCCTTGGCCAGGTTGCTCTCTCTCTGGGTGTGCTTGAGCATTCTCAGTGCACAGGGATGGCACTTGGAGGTCAGTAGTTTTCACGCCTTTTTAATTGCAGGCACTGCTTTTGTCAATAAAATCACCCATGGAACCTGAGTACATACCCTGGATGGAGGCAGGGCTGAGGCAGAGGGATAGAGTCCTGTCCTTGGTCCTATATGGGGGACTCCAAGGTCCCTCTGCCATGTTCAGAGATTCACGGAGTGGTTGGCCGTCTCCAGATTTCCAGGAAGGACAATTCCAGTACTGAATGCCCCCCAGGAAGGCGCAATGCGGGTTGAGGACACAGGCCAAGGTGACGGCCTGCACTGAGACTGACAGCCTCAGCCTGGCACTTCTGGCAGAGTCCTCTCCTAGCCACTGGAGCTTTTCCCAACTGGAAGAGCAACGTCCTGAATTTCTTCCCTCTTGGAGACCAAATACAATCTGCTCTTAATTATCTTTGTTAATGGAGAGTGGCAGGAGTGTGAATAATCCAAAATGATGGCCATCCCAACACAATGAATAGTCCTAACTAACATTTATTTTTGACTTCGGAATGCATTTTGATATTCAGATCTGCATATGGATGTGTTTGATGTTATGGGAATTATTAATAGTTAATAAAAAAAATCCCCACAATCCAACGGTTGCACTCCCTCGCTGCCTCCCACCCAGCTGTTCATGGGCCTCCCCAGCCTGTGGCTCATACTTCCCCTGGGAGGGACGGGAGATGTTCACCCATTTTTCCTGGGAAGGACTATGATTCCCTTTGGGCCTCATGCAAATAACAGCAAAATAAGAAGCTGTGAATTGTTAACAGAGGCCTTCATTAAGCATTCCTGGTGATAGCATGGGCCAGGAATGGGGACAATTTGCCAACAGATAATTGAGAGCTGACTATATTTGTATCCTAATTACAAAAGGGATCTGTTTCTCACTGCCCTGGGATTCTGCACCCGGTCTGCTGGCTGCTGGGGCAGAACTTCAGAAAGTCCTTCCCACACATTCTCTTACACTGTCTCACCGAGCAGCTTCTGACTGCAGCCCTGGCGCAGTGACATAGACCCCACTCACCCTGCTCCATCTCACTCTGCCTCTCCTGCCCCGACCTGGCAGGGACACAGGCATTTTGCATCCACCTGAGAATGCAGTCGTCCAGTTTCAAATGGAGATATTTATTTTGTGCTTGCAGGCTGCTAGAGGTGCCCAGGTTACGGGGAGGGGTTTTCTTCCTTTCTAGGGGGTGCAGTGGCCTGTGATCCCAGGCAGTGGAGAGACAGAGCTTGCAGGGGTCCTCCGCATCAAGCCTGCTGTCTTCCAACGTTGGCTGTCCTGGGAGGCAAGGAGACCTTCCCAGTTTCTGTAGCTTGGGAAAGTCGAGGAAACCATCAAAGGTGGCAATGTATGGTAGACCTAGGATTTGAACCCTGCCTTGCTCTGCTCTTTGTTTATACCACAGTCCTGGATGGGCAGCGCACGTCTTAGCTGTGTGGCTGCCTTGGTAGAAAGCCCAGCCTGACCACGGAGTCCCCAGTTTCCCTGCTATGTTGCTAAGGCAGGTAATGGGCTGCAGGAGCATTGTCTTTATGTCTGTTGGGCACAGCCCCTGCACTACCTGCCGATCTGAGGCATTGCTGAGACTCCCACGGTACCTTTGGGACCGAGCCCAGCTCTGTGAACGAGACATGAGGTGCAGGTGGTATGCATGGAGGCCAAGACGTGGCTGTTTTCAGCCATGTCCTGCTACAAGCCCATCTTCTGCAGCAGCCTCTCAGTGGGTTCAGGGCTCTGTGAATGATGACTTCCATTCTCTGCGTTGCTGGAGACTGCGGGCCTTTTGCCACATCTAACCTTGGTGCTGAGTGCCTTATTCATTGTGAGGTGAATCAAAAAGGGGGAGTGACTGGTGCCTGGAGATGTCTTTTGCTGTCAGGGTCCCGCGGGATCACGGGGGCTGTTAGATAGGCATCTTCTCGGACCGTGTGATACCATCCCCACCTGCCCCCTGTAGGATGTCTCCATTTTCCAGCCTGGAGAGGCCGACAGCTCCTCGAGTAGAAGAGTTACTCAGAGTTTCGCTGCAGAGAGCAGAGCAGCTTTCAAACCTCCTCCCTTAAACGCTGCAATATTTGGTAACACCCGGCGTCTTGGGGAGAGAATTCATGTCTGTAATTAGTTACTGTATATCACCGTTAGTACTCTGCTCAGGATTTACTGGGCAAATACCATTTAACTGCACAATAACTACAGGTTCTTGCTGCTTATTGGGTAATTTACTAAGGCTGGGAGAATGGGGCAGGAGGGACTCTGAATAGGAGGTATTGTAACCCCTTGAATCAAACTTTATGAGTTTGGGTTTGGCAGGGAGGCGGCTGCTTATAGCCAGCTCTCCTGGTTTTGTTTGTGGAGTTGGCTGGCGGAGGGCTTCTTTCCTTTTATTTATTGCAGGAGATGTCTGGGACTGGGGTCTGGGCTGCCTCGGGCTGCCTGTGGCTGCATGAGCTATGGAGGGACTTCTGGAGAGGAGGGTCTTTGGCTGAGAGTCTGTCCACAGCAGGAACCTAGCCGAGGTGTCCTGGGGGGCTCCATCCAGCCCTGCCATATACTCTTTCCATGGGGGCCTCTTCTCCTATCTGGGCCAGCGGGTGGGGAGTGCAGGGAGCGTATCTTGGCTGGCAACATCAAGATCATTGCTAAAGCTCCCTCTTCTCTCGCAAGTGCAAGAGTAGTTTGGGAAGCAGCCATTCCTGGACACTTGGCCGACATTCCCAACCTTAATCTGCTTGAGCAAAGTCTGTCTTTGTCTGGCCATGCACTGTCTAAACTCCTCTAACCTATTTAGGCCACAGGGAGGGGAAGAGGCACAATAATGAAAAACTCAACGTGCAACATTGCCTTACGCAATCTAATAAATTACTCGGTAGCCGGCTGCCAACTCAGACTAAAGCCCAATATCGCCTGCAGTAATTATTTGGATCAAACGCAGTTTATCTGCTTCATATTTGTGCTTCTGTGCTCAGTGGTAACTTATAAATGTCATTGTGGTGTTTATTTGTTATAATGAAACTTAATGGCATTGGAAGCCAGGGGCAGAGCTGGTGGGGCGGCAGGTTTAAAACAATCTCTTCATCTCTGGAGAAAGAAGGAGCCAAGATAACGTGAAGCTGCCCTATGGGGAGGAGACCTTCAAAGATGGCCTTGTGCTACGTGGACCAGAGAGGGCCAGCAGTGCCAAGCCGGCGTGGAGGGGAGCACGCTTGCCTCCAGGGACATCCATCAGGAGCGGGGAAGACATAGCTGTGGTCAGTCTGATACTGCCCTGTCTGTCCTTGCTCTGTCTTCTAAGGGTTTCTTATGAGTGGGAGGGGCAAGATGCCTCCTGATGGCTGGCATTGATGAGAGATGCACTTGCTCAGGTGTTGGGAGGCTAACACCGTGATGAACGGGAGCAGAAAGTAGAACCTCATGGTGGCTTTGTTACAGACAGATTGCTCGAGACAGGCTTGAGATGGACGACAGAGTAGGGGGTGAGAAGCAAGGGAAGGGGTCTTTGGAAAACAAAAGGAGACTGGCAGGGCTTCCTCCTCTGGATTAGCAGGAGCTGCTAATGGCATGGACAGAGCAAGTAAGAGGCATGGACAGAGCAAGTAAGAGACTTCAGGGGTTGGTGCCCCTGCTCTGCAGGAATTCCAGGGACGATGGGTCACTGAGTGTAGACCTCAGGGTGATGGCCTCCTACAGCCCTGGGCTCTGTCATGTAGTAGTGACATGGCTTTGAGCAGGTTACATATCCAGGCTCTCAGGATGGTCATGATGATTCATGGAGTGATGTACATGCAGTGGTGAACATGGTGTTTGGCACACAATGGATGATATGCAAGTGGCCGTGGCAGGGGACTGGCACACAGTAGATGTTCAGTAAACAGCTGTAGAGTGAATAATGGAATAATAGCCCTTTTCACTGTGCACATTACCAAGTCCGCTTGCGAACAGGTGGGCCTGGACTCAGACTGCATTGTGCAGGGTGGATCTGGTCCTTATTTTACAGGGTGGAACAGAAACCTAGCATGGTTACAATAGCATGCCTAAGGCTGCCTTACCAGTACATCAGTTCTTCTGCCTCACAGGGTAGAGTGCCCTGCCCCAGTGCACACTTGACAGCTCCTCCCTTGTGCTGGGAGGCTGAGCTCTTCCCTCCTGGCCAGCTGACCCTGCTCCCTAGGGACCAGGCACAGAGCCTGTGCCGGCCTCCCCAGCACACCTGGAGGCTGAGACAGGCAGGGCTCTTTTTGTTCATTTCAACTTATTACATTGAGCATTTGCTCATGAAATATTCATTTCCCCCCCTCAGCGACGTGCTCATACAAGACTCCTAACATCATACATATGGATGCAGATTATTAGTCATTGTTATTTCTTCCACTGGCCATCTCCCTCCCTAACACATATCCTGTTTTGATCTCAGCACACATGGGATTGAATTGGGGGTATTAACCTGGAGCACTGATGACAATACCTTGCATTTTATGGTACTTCGTATTTCCTTCAAAGCACCGGACAACCACGATGCGTATTTTAATCTACAACAAAGACATGCCTGAAAGAGGACTATTGAGTGTACCCATTTTTCAGATGAGAAGACAGGTCAACAGCAATCAAGGTCAAGGTCACATACCTAAACAGGAAAAGAACTGATTTCCACCAATCACTTATTTGTTTATTCTGATTGCTAATGAAATGTTCTCTGGGGGAACTGAGTGCTTGCTCCACTTATATAAGTACTGTCAGATGGGGGCTTCAGAAAGTTCATGGAAAATGGGCTTACAAGGCAAGCTTACGCAGGTGAGGAAAATTTTGAATTTGTGCATATGAAGGGTCTCAAAAAATGTCATGGGAAAAGCATATTATGAAAAGACTTTGGATTTCACAGTTTTTTTTAACACCAGAATAAATTCATATTTTAATTCCAGCTTTCTCATGAGGTTTTTGAAGCATCCTTTTATTTCAATAGACCTTCACAGTTTATAAAAAATGTTCATCTGTGTTCTTTTATTGGCCTCCACAAGGCAGGTGAGATTTATTCTTTGAGTTTTTATAAAATAAATCTGAGAGGCGGAATGCCAGCCACACACACACACACATACACTCACAGTGAGAGTGAGCCAGCTAGAAGGAGCAAGTTTCCAGCTGCTTGCTGATTCTCCGAATGCCTGTAACAGTTGGGACTGTGCAAAGGTCAGAGATGGATCCGAAATTCAAGCTAGGTCTCCTACCTGAGTGGCAGGGACCCAGGCTCCTGACTGGTCACCACCATCTCCCAGTCTGCCTTGGCAGGAAGCTGAAGGCAGGAGCTAGGTCTGAGCATTGGTTCCAGGTACTCTGATGTGGCTTGTGGGTGTTTTAACCACTGGATTAAACATCTGCTCCCAATTCTTGTTTAAAGACAAAGTTCACACAACCAGTTAGTGGGAAATCAGGCCTTAAACCATGACTTCTCAAAGTAGATTCCAAGGAATCATTAGTCCTAACTCATGCTGCAGGAAAAGCGCTTCCTGGTCAAATGAGTTGGGGAAACTGCGAGACTCAGTGGTTCACCGTGTCTGGGCCTCATCTAAGTCTCCAAGAGACGCTTGTTTAATTAGGTCTCACCTGGCTTCTTGCCGCCTTACTTAACAGTGGAGGCTGTATTTCACGGAAAAGCTATTAACATGCCACAGGAATGCTGCTCCAGGGAAGTGTGCAGCAGCCCTCCTCCCCGGTGTTCTCAGAGGTCTGGCTGGGAGAGGACGTGGGGACAGAGGTGAGGGCACCTTGCAGGGACCTTGAGAGCAGCACGGCGCTCTCCAGTGCCCTCCTTTCCTTTCTGTGTCTCCTGGGCAGTACAGGGCAGGTCCTTCACTCCAAAGTCAGGACAGCCTGCATCCAGGCAGTTCAGGGGGATCTTGGCAGCTGAGTGGGGGTTCTGTGGTCAGTGTGTGGAGGGGAGATATGGGTTAGAGCAACCCACATCCGTGGGGAGCAGTGGACAGGACGGCGCGTGGCTGTGCAGTCACATCTGTCCTTGGTGGTGCAGATAGAATCTCTTGCTCTTGCGTCCACTGCACAGGCAACCTGGGGCAGTAGGAAGGAAGAGGACCAGGGCGGGAGTTCACCTGAGCTTGCTAGAGCTGTCTGCCTGCAGGTACATGGCTCAGTGTCTCTCTGGCTTCAGTTTCTCCATCCTAAACATAGCGACCAGGATTCAGTGACACCTCTGACCCCCTTCTGCTTTCTCCAAATTCCCCAGTGTCAACGTAGTCAGAGCATATGGCTTCTCCCTCCCGTGTGCCGCAGCAGCATGCCACCTGTGCCTCTCCTCAGCTCTCCATCTCTCTGCCTTCTGCTGTTTCATTAAATGATTATTGCTGGCTCTCCAGGGGACCTGAAGTTCTCCCAGGGCTGTCGCTGTCACTGTCAGCCCCACCTGATACATGACAGACTTGACCCATCAGAGGCCACAGGCCAATGTCCAGTGGCAGCGTCTGTAGATCTTCTCCCCAGAGCATTCTCCTAGATTGCTAAGAACACTCTATCCTCACAGAGCTGGCCAGGGTGCTGAGACATCCTCCACCCTTGGTAGCTGTCCACACACTGCACACCGCGCCTGCTATTCAAGCAAGCTACTCCTAGGGTGGCCCAACCTTTACATGTGCATTCTCTGTCACTCTTCAGGGTTTCCCACTGGGTTAAGAGTGAGGCACCCCCAGTGCAGACAGACCCTGTGGTACTCTCTGTGCTGGGGCCCCTTTTCCCACATCACTTCCCTCCTCTCCTTATGGACACCTCTGCACCTCCCAGGTGAGAGACTGTGTCTGAGACTTTCCTTGGGATCTGCTTCAGAAGCAGGGGAAACTAGCTTAAGAACGTTCTCCGTGTGTGAATCCTCTCCCGTTCCCCACGATGCCAGTGCAGAGTAAGTGCTTAATACAAGGAATGAAATGGAAACGTAACAACAGACACACGAATGCTGGCAACTAGCACAGTGACGTCAGAGGGTCGGCCAGGGGCTAGAGGGGGTCCTACCACTCTCCACACTGGAGGCTCCCATAGCCTCGCTCTGCTCTGTACCTACTCCGCTTCACTCCTGGTTAAACCTTGGTGGGTGCAGAGGAGCCACAGTTCAGAGTCCTTCCTTGGCAAGAGGGCAGCACCTGGGTGTGGTCTTCTGAGATCCTTTCATGAATAATGGATGGGAAGTACTGCTCTTTAGTGCTAAGAATGGTGGTTATTCCTCGTGCATTTGACTCAGAGGTAAGACTATTACATAGCTCTATTTATCCCACACTCCGTGCAGATACTGAAACTGTCACCATGGCCTATATTCCATAGGCCATTATGTGTATTTCAGACCATTATATAAATGGACTTGATTTGGTATTTCTGAATGTCATTAAACTCCTCCCTTACCAGTAACAACACTGTTGCCATAGAAACAAATACATTTCAGGAGGGAAGGCACAGGGGACAAGCTGACGGAGCAGGGGGAAATGTGGAATCGGTGACTACTTTCAGAGTATTGGGCTGGCGCCGTGACCCGGCCTCCCTGTACAGGTGGGGCGAGCTCCCTTAGGTATTTATTGGCTGTTCTTTGATGAAAGCCCTGGATAATTCATCTCAGCCTGCACCTGCTCATTCCAGCACACAGCTCTAAAATCTCACAGTAGGCCACGAAGCACCCGCATTTGTTCCCATCCTCTGCGCCCCCCTTCGGGCTCAGGGGAGGGGACAGTGGGCAGCTGTCAGCACTGAATGCATTCCATGAGGTTGACTGAGGATGGAAGGAGAGAGAAGCAGAGGAGAAACGAGGCCTCCTCAGGACACAGCTGGCATACAGTGAGACCAGGAGTCTGTCAATGGCTGCTGCCCAAGTCACTCTGTCCCCTTGTCATTCTGTAGTCAGAATGTAGAGACTGTGGGCTCTTGAAGTTGAAGTGGCATTATGTTAGGAATAGAGAAAACACGGAGAGCCTGGCTGAGGAACTGGCATGGACCTCGTGGGCAGGGTGTTTCCTGTGTTTGGAGGGGTCCAAGGGACCAGCTCAGCGGCACTGCCTCCAGAAGCCCCCTGGACAGTGCTCATCTGATCTACAGTTTGATAAGTTCCCGCCTCTGTCCCTGAAGTTCTTTTAACTCACCTGCTTACAATAACTGTGAAACCTTGTGATTGCTGACATGTCTGAAGTCCCTGGTGTGGGCTCTGGACACAAGCCATACACCTAACACAGCACGGGGCAGGGAGTAGGCAGTGCAACACAGCTGGAGAACAAGGAATTACGCACATCTGCAACAGGCACTGGGTCTTCCTAAGCCCTGGCCCTGGCAGTTGAACATCAGAAGAGAGTGGACCTGGCAACCTTGGACTCCTTTAGCCTCTAGAATCTTGAATGATACAACTTCAACTCTGCCTGATGGATTCAAATCCAGATTTCCCCAGCTCCCAAGCTATAGTGCTTGACCGTTAAATATACTGGACAAGGCATGCGAAGGAAAAGCTCCAACCAACTCAACTGCAAACACAACAGGTGTGAAACACTTTGTCTCTTCTCTCTGTGAATGGAGGGAAGCATTGCTGAAGGTGAAGATCATACTCGAGCCTGAACAGCCTGTACCTGCTGGGTGCTGGGCTCACAGAAAGGGATGACTTACTGTGTGTGCTTGTCCATGTTCATATCCCAACAGCCTACTTCCTTTCCTGTGCTCTAGGTCTCCTTGCCTCTTTGAAAACATGGCACTCGAGGCAGGCAGATGTCCCTGATGAACTCATTCTATGACATGACTCACAGGTTTCAAGGACTTAGCATAATGGAGTGGCAATAGAACAAAGCTCATGCTAAGGGTAGGATGTGAGTGTCCAAGTCCCAGCTATAATGCCCACTGGATGTGCTGCTTTAGGCAAGCTCTCTCCTCTCTAGGAAATGGGTAATCCTTCTCCTAAGACTCTGTGCTCCTCAAATTTCCCATCCTAGTGTCTTGGAGTCATTGATGAGAGTGCCAGAGGTTACTCACCTCAGTATTCTGTCAGTATCCACTCAAACATTGGGCTGCTGGGGTGTCACTGAGACCAAGCAGAGCCTACTGACCAGGAGGGGCGAGGTGAGTAGTTATACAGAAGCGCCAAGAACATCTGTGCACAGAGCTAAGCGCTCTGAAGGGGGGTGGCGTAACTCTACAAGAGCTAAGCACCCAGGAACTTGGCCTACACAGCAGGAGGCATGTGTCACTGCAGAAGGCGCCAAGCTGAGACCTGAAGGGTGAGAAATATGGCTATGTGGATGGTTGGTGCTGGGAAGTGGCGAGGAGTCAGCAGCCCTCACAGGGGGACCAGGGCAGACCAAGGTCTTTTGGCAGATGGGGGATTGTCCTGCATGAGGAACAGAAAGAAGGCCCTAGAGACTGAGGGCTAAGAAAAAGTCAAGGAAATAGGCAAAAAGCAGATCAAATAGAACCTTGTAAAACATGCTAAGGATTTCACTATTTTTCTTGAAAGCAATAGAAAACAATTGAACTATTTTCTAGAGGAACACAACATGACCAAGTTTCCATGCTGAAACACTGCTCTAGCTGAAACATGGGGAATAAACTGGGGGGAGGGGAGTGAGTGGGCTGGTCAGAGAGCCAATGAGAGAGGATGGGGACAGAGACAGGGTGATAAATTGAGAAACATCAATTTCTGGGACCTGGTGAGGGTGGGACGTAGATGTGGAGAGCAATCTGATGGGGTCTGCAGCCTGGGAGACTCCTGCCTTAGATAGACAGGTCTCCTTGTAGGAACAGGAGCTGAAAGGATGGGCCTCTGGAAAAAATCCAAAATCTTCCATTCGATCGTGGCAGGAGGATGGAAACAGCGGGCCTCTTGTTCCAAGACACAGAGTGAATTAAATAGCAATCATAAAGTGCCCTGGAAATCTGAGTCTTGCCATAAATAATAAAGAGGGACGTTATACAAATAACCAGTTTTGTAGCCCCAGTGGAAGGAAACACATCAGTAAGAAAAATGAAACAAGAAAAAAAACACACCCCAAAGCCCTAGCTAACAAAATGACAGTATTAGCTAGCATCCCGGGGGCCTGGCAGGCGGTGGAGGGATGGTCTCCAGAAACTGACTGTGGGCCCTTAGCATGAGCCAGGCTGTGTCCACAACACAGTGAGCAGCTACGTGCCTCGCGGAGACCTGCCCTTGCTGTCCCTGAGCTTCTGCACTCCTGCTTTCCCTCTGCTCTGGAGGACATGCAGCTCAGTTGGCATGCCTACCTCACTACCCAGGGTGTAGCTGACATGGGCCTCAGTTCATCAGAAGAAAGTACACGAATGTGTCTTCAGAGGCTGCTGGGCAAAGCCAGCCAACCTCCTAGTTCTGGTTCCTTGGGTGGCCAAGGCCTTTAAAGCCATGGAGTGGGCAGCGAGAATTTGGAGATGGGCAGCGTGTTGAGAGCCAAGAGAGATTTTTGAGTATCTGGTGCCAGAATCTTCTTATTCAATGCTAAGCAGTGATGTTTGGTGACTTGGCCAACAACACACAGGTGGGCATCACTCTTGTCACCTGGGGTAAGGGATAGGTAGAAAATCGAACAAGTTTCAGATTCCTTTTTGTTCCCATTAGGGCTTGTATGCAGAAAGAAAAAAACAGGCTTCATGCCATCACAAAGTGCTTCAGAGCTGCTGAAGATACCAGCTCCCCACCCTCGCAGGGCTCTGTCTCCCTCACAAAGTTAAAGGATGAGTAAGGGCACCATGGGGAAGGAGCACCGGCACTTAGCCTGGACAAATATGACCTGTGGGCCACGCAAGCACCTGCTATAGTGGCTGGCCCTCCATGGAGCTGGCTCTCTCCTTCCTGGGTGCTCTAGCCCCTCCCAAGAGATTTCTGGGCAGCATTTCTTCCTGGGAAGTTGAGAGGCAGGGCCAGAGGCATTTCTGCTTTCCCTCCACTGAGCTGAGCTAAGCAGTTGGTCACCGTGGCTGTGACTGTGTGGGAAATCTGCTGCCCACCTTAGCCTGCAGTGAAGCGCACACCCTGTGTGGCAAATCTTGGCCTGGACCTTCAGGGATTGGTGGGAAAGAAAGGCCAATGCTTGTTGGCTTCTTCTTTCTCCTCGTAAGCACCTTTTTCCTCATTGTTCATACCGTGGAGTCCTGTGACCCAATAGACTTTCCTGGTTCCAAGAGAGCTGTCTTCCCTGGCCTGTGTTCCTGGCTCCAGGTCTTTCTTGATTTTCTCCATTATCTTGAGTCTCCTCTCTTCTCCCTGCCTCTGTCATTTTCCTTGCTTTCTCAGCCACCTTGAGATACCAGATGGTGGTAATGGGTTAGGACCTGCTTCTTTGTTTTAGCCCCTCTGTTGGAACTCCAATGGTCCTGGTTACCTGAAGGCTGGGACTGTGGCCCTGGCTCGTCCCACTACCTGCTGCTTAAGTCAGTGCTCACAGGTCTTGCTGAATTACTGGGTTGTGCTATCATTTCAGGGTTGTTTGCAGGTGTGACCAGAGGGATGAGAGCTTTCTGAAGGGCTAACAGCCTCTCACCTGGTAAGCAAGGTTCCTGGAGAAGATGAAAGGGTCCCTGGGAAGAGCTGGAAAATAGAAGGCAGGGTGTGTTTGTGCAGGCGTGTGTGGGTGCCCTGCGAATGCAGGGAGGGGCAGTACTGAGAGTTGTCCAGAGAAGCCCCTAGAACATGCTGGGCAGTTGACTGCGTGAGAAAGGAGAACCAGTGTACAAGGAAGGAGCTCATTCCCGGGGAAGGTTTCCTCCGCTACCAATCCTGCTCTGCTGACCTGCCTGGGCCCAGGCTCTCCAGAAAAGAGCTTTGTGCTAACATGGAGGGAAAACATGGGGGTCGGCACCAGGGAGCACACAGGGGAGGGATGAGGGATACATGTTCCATGGAGCTGCCTACATGGCTTACTCAAGACCTGTGTGTGTGTCATTCCTCTGCTACTTGTCAGGGCACTGATTAACCACTTCAGCAAAGATGGAGCGACCACCCCCTTCATGCAAGACCTGTGCTAAGGCTTAGCCGGAATAGAAGAAAAGGGAAGGGCAAAGTCTAGTGCTCCCACAGTCACAAACAGTCCCACAAGGTGAGGACCCACAGCCACAAGCAGTCCCACAAAGTGAGGACCCACAGCCACAAGTAGTCCCATAGAAACACCCACACTAGGTGTCACCAAAACCGTGAACTGGCAGCCATGGCAGAACCTATGGAATAAAAGTTAGAGGGGAGAGGGAAAAGCGCTGGGGTCCATGCAGTGGGTGTGGATGACACGAAGGTGTGAATAGAACAGCTCCCCTGTTTGGCAAGGCCCAGAAGAGTTTCAAGTTGTTTGACAAGACCTGGCGGATATCTCTCCGACCATCTTGACACAGTCTCACCCCCTTTTGCAGGGAAACTCAACCACCCCAATAAGAATTCAGTAATTTTTTGAGGCATTGTTGTTTGCCCATGTGAGATGGTTTTTGCTTTTTTTTTTTTTTTTTTATAATCCATTTTATTGTATTGTTGTTGACAATCTTTACATAGTTAACTATAGTTGAAGGAAAATCAAGAAAGAGAAGAAAAAAAAAAAAAAGGTTCAGGGGGATAGGGAGGTGGGCAATGCTCTTATGTCCATATTGTTTCCATCATGTATCTGAGGTAAAAGGGGATATTGAGGGAGAAGCCCCACCCGGTTTCCCGCCCACCCCAAGTCCCGGATGTGGGGCATGCTCTGAGATATGTGCTCAAGTGGAGTTAATAGTTCTCCAGTTATGAGTCACTGCCAGTTTCGCTCGATGAGGTGGTCCACTGATTGATATGGTCCATCATGAAGTCTCCATTTGTCCCATATTTCGCTGCCAACATGTAGCTGAGATGAATGATTGTCCTATTCTGTCTTCTGTCTTTTCTTGGTTAGAATTCTGAGTCCAGCAGTTCAAGTGGGGAGATCTCCAAAGATACTTTGAGGTATTCCCAGACCAGATTCTTGTATGTTCTAGCAAGCACAGGGCCCGGCACAGTCCATCACCCTGATCAGCTGGTGGTTGCAATTGCTGTGTTGGTTCTGTTTTCAGTCCCGAGTTGCACTGGAACCAATGGGTGTTGCAGTCCAGTCTGGTTCGGCCCTTACATCAACCAGTGGTAGCTGCAGCCTAGTCGGGGCGACCCACAATAACCCCCACCAAGCCTGCCCCCTACCCTGGTTTGCCAATTTGTGTAGCAGAAGACCAGTCTGTCCCCCATCCCATTTGGCTCTGGTACTTGTCAATGGGTATTAAAGCTTAGTTCTATCTAATCGACTCAACCATCCAGCCCTCACAGATGTTGTTGAGTGCCTCTGTCTAGCCATCCCAGCCCCCGTCCTAGTTTTCATGCCCTCCCACGGGAATAGTGACCCAAGAAGGGGGAACCCACTTTTTCCCTCCCAGGTCTCTCTGTCCCGGTTTATGCACTCTTTAGGTGGTCCTGTGATTTGACTCGACAGAATTAGTCCCCAGTGCCAGCTTCTGCCAGCTGATGCTGTGGCCCTGATCTTGTCCACATGCAGCGCACAGGTGTTGTAGCCTTGCTTAGTCGTGTCTGTCTCTATCCCAGCCAACACTCTTCAGTGGGAGTGGTTGTCCAGCGAGGGGACCAGCCCCTTAACCCCCCCGCCAGCTCTGCCCCTCCCTTCCTGGATCTCACGTGTGCTGGATGGGTGCTGCATTCATATCCAGTACAGGCAACCACGCCCTGGCGTTCCAGAATGTGTACTGGTTTTGTCGCAACCAAACCCGGCCCATTCCACACTCTGTTCTGGTGATCGGATTTGCCAGAGGATGACATGAACTGATTCAGCCTGGTCTGCTCCTGACCCATGCTGAATGTGTGCCAATGGGAAACTTTCCATGGCCTATTCTGGGCTGTTTCCAATCATGCTTCTCGCGCTTACCTGCAGGGACTGTGTCCTGCCAGAGGAGTTGCCCAGGCTCCTCCATCAGAACCCCTCCCAATGCCAGATTTTGCGCTTGCCAGGGGGTTCTTGAGCCAACCCTACTCAGTTCACCTCCTGTCCTAGCAGGAACAGTGGCTTTTCCTGGCTGGCTTTCACCCCATTCTGACTCTTGTTGTTGGATGTTTCAGCCCAGCCATGGCTCGTCCATACCCACATACAGCTCACACATGGCTCAGAAGGGGATTGAGACCCAGCCTAGTCAGTCCCACATCTACCCTGTTTCTCCATAACACCAGATGGTGTTGGGATCTGAACCGGCCTGGTGCATCCAATCCCAGCCCACACTAGTGCCTCGGGTGACTGCAACTGTTTCCTAGATAGAACGCAACCCCCATTCCAGCACATACACCCCTTGGTGGGAACCTCATCCCAGCTGTGGCATCCCAGATTGGGACCGTTCCTAGCTGTAAATCACGCACCTGCACGTGGTTGCTCCGAGGACCATTAGGTGCCAGCCTGCTACACAAGCCGGAGCTTATCTTTTACTTGATAGGTGTTCAAAGCTCAGCATTATTAAGGGATTGGAAGTTCTTCAAAGGAAGAGTTACTGGCATTGGGAATCTTTAGGATTGACTCAGATCCCAGAAACAGTGGGGTCACTCTAGAGCTATCTCAGCAGCGATTCAGATGTCCAATACCCCAGAGCTCCCCGGCCGGGCGGCCAGCAGGCTGTGGCTGGCGCCAAATGGCCCACTGGCCGCCCGGGCCCAGCCCGCCATGAGCCATGGGCACATGGCGGACTGGGTTCGGGATCCGAGCTAGACGTCCTCTCCCGCAGCCCTCGGCTCGCCTCTGGCAGCCGGAGGTTAAATCCTGCAGGCCCGAGGTTGCGCCCCTCCCCAATCCCGTTCACCCACCACCCAATGAGGGTGTTGGGTGGGTCCCGGACATGCCCAGTCACGGAGGCCTCCCCCCTCGGCGTACTCACCCCAGAAGGAAGCAGGCCGCACCCAGGCATGTCCGGGCCCAGCCCGCCATGAGCCATGGGCACATGGCGGACTGGGTTCGGGATCCGAGCTAGACGTCCTCTCCCGCAGCCCTCGGCTCGCCTCTGGCAGCCGGAGGTTAAATCCTGCAGGCCCGAGGTTGCGCCCCTCCCCAATCCCGTTCACCCACCACCCAATGAGGGTGTTGGGTGGGTCCCGGACATGCCCAGTCACGGAGGCCTCCCCCCTCGGCGTACTCACCCCAGAAGGAAGCAGGCCGCACCCAGGCATGTCCGGGCCCAGCCCGCCATGAGCCATGGGCACATGGCGGACTGGGTTCGGGATCCGAGCTAGACGTCCTCTCCCGCAGCCCTCGGCTCGCCTCTGGCAGCCGGAGGTTAAATCCTGCAGGCCCGAGGTTGCGCCCCTCCCCAATCCCGTTCACCCACCACCCAATGAGGGTGTTGGGTGGGTCCCGGACATGCCCAGTCACGGAGGCCTCCCCCCTCGGCGTACTCACCCCAGAAGGAAGCAGGCCGCACCCAGGCATGTCCGGGCCCAGCCCGCCATGAGCCATGGGCACATGGCGGACTGGGTTCGGGATCCGAGCTAGACGTCCTCTCCCGCAGCCCTCGGCTCGCCTCTGGCAGCCGGAGGTTAAATCCTGCAGGCCCGAGGTTGTGCCCCTCCCCAATCCCGTTCACCCACCACCCAATGAGGGTGTTGGGTGGGTCCCGGACATGCCCAGTCACGGAGGCCTCCCCCCTCGGCGTACTCACCCCAGAAGGAAGCAGGCCGCACCCAGGCATGTCCGGGCCCAGCCCGCCATGAGCCATGGGCACATGGCGGACTGGGTTCGGGATCCGAGCTAGACGTCCTCTCCCGCAGCCCTCGGCTCGCCTCTGTGAGATGGTTTTTGCAACCAATGTGAGCTTTGGAGTTAATGTTGCTGACAATGTCTTGGTGAGTGGACTTTTAACAATTAATGCACAGTATTATAATTAAGCCAAGCCATTTCTGGACACCTTATTGTGTGCCTAACCATTGCCTCAGAATGTGGCCTGAACTTGTAGCACATCTTCTGAGAAAGGGCTTGATAAGTATCCTAAATATTAATGAAAGTGATGGGAGTATAAGCTGAAACTGCTATGGTGATAAATATAGTTATTGTGATCTTAAAGGTTAGCCTGTCCCTGCAAATTTTTGAAGCATAGAAAATGTATCTGTCTTAGCTGCTTCTACAATTTTTGGCTAGAGGAATTTAAGGATGCTTTTATTAATATTATAAAGATGTGTTTTTAATTATTGTTTGATCACTTATGGGATAGTAGAACCTACAGTTGTAGGGGAATTTAATATTTGAAATTTTTATTTTGAATTTTTATGTTTTTTTTCTTGTGGCATAGTTTTCCCATTAAGTGATGGGTAAATTGTAGAAACAGAAATGTGGTAGAAATGTATTACTGATTAGCAGGTAATCACATGGGCCTTGGCCTTGGAGTCCTGGCTGTCACTCCATGGCTACTACTGGAGAATGAACAATGGCTTGCTTTGAAGGATTTGAATATAGTATTTTGCAGAATTATCTTAGGGGCACCTGCTTAATCATGAAGTAACAAACACTATGACCAAATGTCTGTGCATGCCCCCCACCCCAGCCATGAAGTAAAGATAGAACAATTAAGTGTCTGTACAGAAGCTTGTTTTGGGACTGGGTAAATAAAGAAAGACAGCTTCTTGAGCTGTTAACAGAAGGCACCAAGTAACAGTGTCTGTGTCTTTTCTTTTTGCTTGTGCTACACACCCTTCCTGAGCTCTGAACTCGTCTGGAGCTGGCCTTTGGCAGTGCAGCGTCCTCCGGTTTACCCAGAGTGCTGGGTGGGACCCCTCTGTGGAGGGATCTTACACTGAGATGTGCTTACGTGTTTGTATCATGAACTCCTTGAGGGCAGGACTGTGTTTTATTGCCTTTGATAGCTCCAGGGCTTACAACAATGCCTGACACTTATTCTGAAAAATATATGATAGTTTTATGGTATTTAATGGATATTTGATGAATAAATAGATGACCTCCTTCCAGCATTCCCTCAAAGCACCATGTTTTTAATCACATGAAGACAATTATGTCAGACTAATCTGATATTTTGCCTGGGTTATCTTTAGTCCCTCCTTTACCTTTGTTGATTCTTGCTCTTAGCTCTCTTGATGTCTCAGATGTGTTGATTCCAAATAGCAAGAAACACACACACACACACACACACACACACACACACCCCATTCACCACACTGCCAACCACCTCCATTCCTGCAACTGCAGCAGATTCCATCCACGAACCTATTAAAACTCTCAAACACAGTGAGCCTCTCACTGACTATCACATGCCTCCTTAAATGATCTTTGAACAGCATTTCATTTTTATTGCTTTGTGTAATTTAACAGCACAAATTGCGATTACTCTAACTTATGACAAACCCCAGATCTACAAAGTGACTGTTCACTCATTTTCCTCCAGTTCCTCCGGTTCCGTCTCAAGCTGTTCATTTGTCTTTTTCTTTTTCTGTTTTTTGGAATGTGGCGAGCAAGGGGGAAGAGGGAATGAAGGAGAATAGGAAGACACCAAATTATCAGAAAAACAAATAAAATAGGAACCAATTCTCACCAGGTGACAGACACCCTACTAGATATTGTTAAACAGAACAAATATGCTTTCTTATAGCACAAGTAGATCTTTGATATTTATTCTAAACCTGAAATACTATGATCACTGCCTTATTGTTCCTAGAAGAAGCAGTTAACTGTTCCAATATCTCACTAATACCAACAAATGGGAAAAATAATTATTTTTTCTGCAATTTTCCCAGTTGTTCAAGGTGTGCTGTGTAGTACTGACATAAATTTTTTGCTTCATGATCAATGTCCCGGCTGCTTTTGTGGTTCAATTATTAATATATGGGAAGAAATAATTATTTTGAGTGTTATTACAAGATAATTACAAAGCGTAAAACAGCTACTCTACTTGCTCATGCCATTTCTTATCTGCAGAAATGTTAGGGTTTGGGGTAGGAGAACTTTAGAAAGAGGGAAAATGTATAATGTGACCCTTGTTTGCTGAGGCTGGCTGCAGCAGAGGCAGAAGAGCCTCCTGGATCCAGGTCCCTCCAGCCCCTTCACTCCAGCCCAGAGCCAAAGTTGACCTACTCAGGGTCTCCCTTCTGCTCCGCTGTTTCAGCTTTACCCCTATCTCATCTCCTCATTGTCAGTGGAGACTTGCAACTCACCACAAATGTTGGGTCAGCCTTTTGTCACTCCTTTGTCACCTTGATGAACTAGAAGCTGTGGCAGACATCAGAGTATGCAGTTTCAAATGCAAGCCAGCTCCTTTCTTTTGGGCTTTTCTATTCCCTATGAATCTCCTTTCGTTTTCTCTAATGAGCATCACCAGTAAGAACCTGTGTTTATTTAGCACCATGGACAGAGACTTACTGGCTGCTCCCACAAATGAGTTCCTGCCTAGCACTGCTCTCTGTGTTGGGAGGGAGGGGGTGGTGAAGAGAGAGGAAATGAGTGAGGGAGAGATGAACACTGGCAAGAGAAAATGCAATCCCAACCCCTGGCTGTGCTCCTACAAGTGGGAAGTGACTTCTTATTGCTTTTGCCTTTTCACCCAGACAGGTGGCAAATGAAGAAGGCTCACTTCCTGTGTTTAATTGCATTGGCCTAGCTCTTGTCACACTGTCACAAGATGGATTTTGGCAGCAGACCCATAGCTGGCAAGGCTGAGATCTGGGGCACACATGGAGGTATGAGGGTCATGGGCTGTGTTAGAAGGAGAAGGAGCTGACAAGCATTGGAATAGGGCACTGGGACTAGGCTGTGGCCTAATTCTGAGACAGCGGTGCTAGGGTTGAACTACTTCCTCCTTCCGGCCTGGAGTGAGAATGGTACTACAGGACCCTTGGGCCTTGAAAACGGAGGGACTCAGCTCATGGCAAGCTGGGCTGGTAAGGAGCCAAGGCTTCATTTGTCTGACTTTAATGAATAAATGGCATATACAGCCATTGTTTATCTACTTTTGAATCCTGACAAACAGTCTGTGGCATCTGATGGAGAGGGTTATTAGTTGCATGGAGACAGATGGCCGGGGACGGAGAGGATTGGTTCTTTATTACAGCAGGCCTGTAAGTGACAGCATGCCTCTTACATGCCAGCCTCCACAGTAATGCCAAGACCTCCCTCCAAGCCTCCTGTGACACACACAAACCTCAAAGGAAAGACCAAGTGCAAAAAGAAGGCAGAAAGATCTGGGACTGAGAGAGAAAAGCTGCTGGAACTGCAAAGGGCAAACTTTCTAACAAAAGTTGTTTGGTAAGAAAAATGTGATTGGTTCTTCTTCAGTCTTTCCTTAGGTTCTCTGTAAGGTGCTATGTATTCACTAGACATTCAAAATAGTGAATGATTTAAGAGAAAAGCAGAGGGGACTGGATTAGAAAAGATGAAAGGAACAGATTTAATTGGACCTGGAGGTGGTTAGGGAACAAAAATAGGGAAGAGGTAAGAGGAGTCGGAGAAACAGAGGGCAGAGGAGAGGTGGCACAAGGAGTCAGAGAAACAGAGGGCAGAGGAGAGGCGGCACAAGGAGTCGGAGAAACAGAGGGCAGAGGAGAGGTGGCACAAGGAGTCGGAGAAACAGAGGACAGAGGAGAGGTGGCACAGGAGAGCCATGTCCCAGGCACCCACCGTTCCTCCTGATGCTGTTTGTACTGGGAACTTCATGGGGCTCAAACTGATCTGTTCAATATCCTTCCCGATAGGCTGTGCTTCCCGATTCCTCCACATCACAGTTATAGGGCATAAACTCTTCCCTCCACATACTCTACCCCTAAGAAGGGAGTTGTCACTGACCTTCATTCATTCTCCGAAACTTGTCCTTGGCCATGTAGCCCAGCACCAGGCAGCATCCTCTCCTCTGGAGGCCCAGCTCTGGAAGAAAAACACAAGACAGTGAGTTGGGAGTGGGTCAGGTGTTAGAGTAATACCTCTGCAGGGTCTTGTGGAGCATGCTGCTCTCAGAAAGTTTGTTGTGTATATAAGCATTTGTATAGCACTTACTATATTTTGGGCATCATCTTGAATCAATATTTATCATTCAAATATGACAATTCTGTAAAATTGGTGCTATTTTCTTCATTTTATATGGTCCCTGTTTATAGTAATAATAGGTGAGTGACCTTAAATCAAAGAGTTAGCAGGTGGTTGGGTCAAAAAACTTTGAACCTAGGCAATCCATGCTCATCATAACCATCACTTTATTCATTTATTTCAAAAGATTAACTTTAAATTAACCTTGCAATTGATCATGAAAGGCAGTATTACAGAGAGAGAGAGAATGTGAGAGAGATAGTGCTTACATCCTTTGGTTCATTTTCCAGAAAGCTGCAACAGTCAGGGCTGAGGTAGGAGGAAACCAGGAGCCTGGAACCCCTGTTGGATCTCCCACACGGGTGGCAGGGGCCCAGGATTTGGGCAGTGTTTCTTTGCTTTCCCAGATGCTTTAGCAGGGAACTGAATTTGAAATGGAGCAGCTGGGACTCACTGGTGCTCATATGGGATGCTGGCATTGCGTGTAGTGGCTTAACACTCTGCGTCACAGCACCAGACCCCTGCCTAACTACTTCTTTCTATTCCAGGCTTGGAGAGCTTGTCTCCCCCTACCCCTGCTCCCCCTCCACCTCCTGCCCAGGAATGTGGCCAGGTCTGCTAGATAAGAGGTAGAGTAGCCAGGAGGTCCTGTATGGAACAAGGTAACTGAATACAGGGGATGACTTCAGAAGGACATAAAAGGGACTGCATGAGTTTGTGGGTAGACCCAAGGATTGTAGTGTGGGTAGAAGGACTTTGCCAGTTGGAAGAGCCAGTTTTTGGGACTGGAGCTCCTTTGCCTTGAGGTACAATACCATCACGCAGCACTTCCGAGTTGGAGGCTCAGAGCTCAGGGTTGGGACAGTTAAGAGACACAAGACTCCACAGACCTCAGACCGTATTGGAAACATGACAGAATGGTGAGTTTGGGTGGCAAATGCAAAAGACATTTTATTTATTTGTTTTTGCATCATATTTGGTGAATCTGTGTCCATTGTTTATGAGTATTGGATTGAAGTATAATGCTTTACAGGATGGCAAGTTTTTCTCCTTGGCATTTCTCCTGCAGTCTTGGTTTGTCTCAAGCACTTCGTAGGTTCTGAAGCATTTCCACACTGAGTTTCTCCACAGCCCCATGAGGCAGGCAGGTGGGCCTAAACTTGTCATGTTGCACAGATGGAAAAGCAAAGGTGCCATGTGGTGAATGGCTCCCCTGATTACTACAGTTCCCATGCATCCCTTTGCTTGGAAGTCACACACCTAAGCAGCTGGCATAGAACAAGAATAGTAGGTGAGGGACGTAATTTCTGGAAGAGGGTGCATGGGAACAGCTCCTCCCAGGCCCCGCCTTACAGGAGGGTGTGTCCCCCAACCCCATCCAGGCCATGCCTAACCTGGATGGGAGACAGGCAGTGTGAGCTCATCTTTTTTTTTTTAAAGATTTATTTTTATTGGAAAAGGCAGACGTACAGAGAGGAGGAGAGACAGAGCGGAAGATCTTCCGTCCGATGATTCACTCCCCAAGTGACCGCAACGGCTGGTGCTGTGCTGATCCGAAGCCAGGGGCCAGAGGCTCCTCTGGGTCTCCCACGCGGGTGCAGGGTCCCAAGGCTTCGGGCCGTCCTCGACTGCCCTCCCAGGCCACAAGCAGGGAGCTGGACGGGAAGCAGGGCCACCGGAATTACAACCGGCACCCATATGGGATCCCTGCGCGTTCAAGGCGAGGACCTTAACCACTGCACTATCGCACCGGGCCTGAGCTCATCTTTCCTCCTCCTCTCCAGCCACCGTCTATTGCACAGGCCCACCCTCCCAGGGGAACAGGATGAAAGGGAGTGGAGGGTTCGTGAGACATAGATAAGTCAAACTTGGGTGCTTGAGCCCTCGAGAAAAGCAAAGTGTGGCAGGCGATGGCAGAGTGCCAAGGCCTGGGAGGTCGCCTGCTTTGATCTTCCGATTCTGCAAAGGGGCTTATTGACTAGCAGTAAAGAGCAGAGGGGCAGATCTGAGGGTGCGTTTCCAAAGGCACTCACTTCTCGTCCTTCCCTTCTATGCTGGCTCGAGCGCTCCCCTGAAGGCCCTGCCAAGCCGTCCTCTCTTCAAACAGCCTCACATCTCAGGCGCCTAAATTGACGATGTTAAGTTCCCCCATCAAGGCCTTGGCCCTTTCTTTGGGGGCTCCTGCTCTGTCGAGGGCCGTGCGGATCAAAGCCCCTTTGATGTTTACTTACTATATTTGTGGATTCTTTATAACAACCACCTTCAAGAGACAGGAAGGCGGCGTGCCAGGAGGGGGCCAGCGGAAGTACAAGCCAGGAGGAGGCACGGAGCTCCTGCCAATAATAGCCTTTGGCTGGAGACTGTGTTGAAACCTCAATATGACATACATATTGTTCATCATCAGAGCTGTACAATGGCTGAAGGTTCCTATTGTGTTTGCCACCCACTTCTTTTGTCTACCTTAGCAGGGTTTTGTTTTGTTTTGTTTTTTGTTTTTTTGTTTTTCATGGGAACGGAAGTGTTGGTTTCTGGAGTGAGTCCAGGAAGGACCCTGGCAGGTGGTGAGCAGGTGAAGCAGAAGGTATTGGGTGGATCAGGCCCACATGCCCATGGGGCGGCTGGACAGTTCCCCAAACTCTCAGGTATAGGGAAGAGGGACTAATTGCCCTCACAGGTCACCTGCCTCTGGGGGACTACCCCCAGAGTTGGCCCTTGCCAACAGAGGCTGTAGGAAGAGTCGCACTGACCATGTTTGATTTTCGCAAATGAACAGGAAAAGAATTCTTTTTTTTTTTTTTTTTAAAAAAACCTGATTAATAAAAGAAATTGAGGATGAGGCAATTTCTCAAAGTACTTGACTCATTTAATTTGACACGTGTGGGTTAGTCTTAATTATTTAGGCGGCTACATTACGAGGCGCTAATAAGCACACTGCAGAAATGTATGAAGTGAGAGGGCTCTCTGAGTTTTTGCTGATAAGTGTGGAGAGGCCAGGGACTTCTTTGCAAAAATGAGCAGGTTGGATTTGTGGTGAAGTGAGAATTAGCTGGTTGTCCATGAATGAAAACTTAGGGCATCCTTCCGGGAGATTTGTGGAGCTTGGAGGTTACTGAATGCACATTGGAAAGCGTGCCTAAGGGACTGAGGTAGGTGAGAGTTAGAATCTGGAGACCCAGACAGGAAGGTGGGGAGTTTTCAGAGACACTGACTCCAGAGAGAACCAGGAGGGAGCAGAAAAGGAGTGATTGGCTTGAGGGAAACCCTGCTAAACCAAATGGCCTGGGATATAAGTGGGAGGTAACAGAACATGACCCAGAGGTACCAGGAGTTTGTCACTTTGGGAGGTAGGCACAATGTTGAACTGTCAGCTGCTTGTCACATGACACTGAGATGAACTGAAGAGTCGGATCACAGAGACCCTCTTGGGAGCAGCAAGGGGTTGAGCAAGATACCCCCACTCCTAAGTGAGCTCTGGGGTTTCCTTCTTTGGTTTTCTTGGTGGTAGAATCACCCGGATACATTGAAGGGACCCACAGTACATGGCAGTAAGAATGAGACTCTGACTTCACAGGGGAGCTCATGGAAAAGGGCCCAAGGTCACCTGCAGATGTTGTGGGGAAGAGGATACAAAGGTTTGGGGACTGCTGCATGGGTAGTTCGCAGTTATTAGAACAGGGCAGGTATCCAGGGTGTGGGATGTTATACCGTTTGAAGTTCCTGGTTTCTAGACTATGAGTCAGAAAACTCTACTGTGTTGCAGCACAGAACCCTAGGGCCAGGCCCAGTGGTTGGTACCTGCCAAAGGGTCTGCAGAAGTCCACTGGCTTCATGGAAGGGCTGCTGGGAAATACGGGGTGCTCCAAGTCAGTTCTCCCTAGCCCCAATCAGAACAGAAACAGGTGTGCTTAGAGGTGGCGCATGCATTCTGGCTGGTAAGGCTCATTGGAGAGTGAATGCAATTTGTGGGCCCTTGGAGCAGGCGCCCAGGAAATGTGCGCTTTTCTCTTGGGAGAAATCAAAAGGGATGACCCCATGAGAGGAGTGACTTTTCTTCCTTCCAGGGGTGCAGGCGAGACTCTAACCCTCAGAATCTTTATTTCTTGCCAGTAATGTCAAAACTGCAGTGCTACTGTTCCAGGTTTGTAAGACGCTTAGTTTTCATGATGCTGTTACAGTTCCTATTCCATTTGATGCTCACCGTAGCTCTGTGAGGCACACAAGACAGACATTATCTCCTCTACGTTGGTTTCAGAATGTGGAGCTCAGAGAAGCAAAAGGACGATTCCAGGCCCACGCTCTGGCTGCCGCTAGCCTCAGGCTGGAGCCAAGCGCTGGTTTCCAGCTCAGTTCTCAGGGTAAGGTATGTGAGCCAGCCAAGACCCGCAGAGCAGAGACAGAAACCTCTGGTATGGACTGGGACAGTGCTACAAGTTTAGTTGTATCTTCCTTTCCTCAAAGCTCTTTTACAAATGTTGATTTTGGGCCTGGCACGATAGCCTAGCGGCTAAAGTCCCCGCCTCACATGCGCCGGGATCCCATATGGGTGCTGGTTCTAATCCCGGCAGCCTTGCTTGCCATCCAGTTTCCTCTTTGTGGCCTGGAAAAGCAGTTGAGGATGGCCTAAAGCTTTGGGACCCTGCACCTGTGTGGGAGACCCAGAAGAGGCTCCTTGCTCCTGGCTTTGGATTGGCTCAGTTCCAACCATTGTGGCTGCTTGGGGAGTGAATCAATGGATGGAAGATCTTCCTCTCTGCCTCTCTTCCTCTCTGTATATCTGACTGTCCAATAAAAATAAATCTTTAAAAAAATGTTGACTTTTAGGGGCCAGTGTGGTGGTGTCACAGGCTAATCCTCCACCTGCTGGTGCCAGTATTCCATATAGACACTGGTTTGTGTTCTGGCTGCTCTGCTTCCCAATCCAGCTCTCTGCTTACTAGGAAAGTAGTGACTGGACTCTCAGGAGCTCCAGATGACAGAGTGCACTGCTCAGCTGGCCCTCACTGACTAGACAGTGGCCACCAGGGCTGCTAAGATAGGGCTGTGGGGAAGGCAAATTCTGTGTATGCCTGCACTCAGATGCAGTCCTGGGTGCCTCCATCCCTGGCTCCAGCGTGAGCAGCATCTTGGTGAGGATAGCACTTGATTCTGGCCTCATCCTGAAGCTAAGGAGCTCTCTGGTGACTGCGAATGAAGCTGGTACAGCAGCCAGGCAGCAGCCTCTGTGGCCTACCTACTTCTGGGACTGTCCAGTGCGTGTGGATGGCCACTTGTTCGAAGCTTGCCTGTCCCATCCTCAGATCACCTGATCTCAAGAGTTCAGGATGCTTGCAATCGCCCACCCAAATCTGCTCCTGAGCAAGTCTCCCAAGCCAATCAGGCAAGAAATTGTGTATTAGTGGCTAGTTATTTGGTGTGGCCATAGCAAAGATGAGGGGACTAGAGGGCCAGGGATGGGTTCAGCACAGGCACTGGAGCTGCTGAGGCTGGCCTGGGAGCCAGGACTTTCTCTTGCATGGAGAAGTGGTTAGTAGAAATTGTCAAAGGGGAGAGAGGCCAGACTTTCATGCTTCCTAAAGATCATCTCAGTCCTGGGCATACATGGATGTAGGAGATAGCCTAGATAAAGGGACCTGCTGGGGCCACGTGCCTCTTCCTGGTGACGGCTGATGAGTTCCCACCTGCTCCCTCTAGCTACTCACTGCTGACAGCCTGACAGCAGGACACAAGTGAAAGAACCCTAAGCTTTCCTTAGGGAACCTTTAGAGCCAGTAGATCTCTGCCAGTTCAACCCAGAGAGCAGCAGAGGAACTGACAATGCTCAAATGCCCCAGAAGGTGCTGGAGTCACTGGGCGAGCACGGATGCTTCAGAGCCAATAGAGCTGGTGAACCTCGAGTTCCAGAGCACTCTGGGCAGTCTGTGAGGCTGAGCTTTTGGTTTCTCATGTATAAATCATTGACACTGGTCCTAAGAGTCTCTTACGTGTGAACATCAAATGAGCCAACACACAGTGCAAAGTGCCTCAAATAAAGCATCCAGTAAGAGTGAATTCAATGCATGCAAATAACAGGGTGGGTTTAGACATCATGTTTCTTACAGATGTCACAGCACAGAGAGGTGCTCCAGGGAGAGGCACTGTCACCCCGGGCCCTGACGGTGGATTGGCTTGGGGTTTGCCTTGTAGGGGTCTGTCCTGATGACCTTGCACAGGTCATTGTCCTGTGAGAGCTGTCAGTAGCCATTCTGCCCAGCAATGCAGGGTGCTCAAGTCTCAGGTTTGGAAAGTTCCCATCTTGAGTCTGCAAAGCTTCTGCTTTCTGTCCTGCTTCCGCCTCGTGCTGTTTTCAGCATAATTACTCACACACCAGGCAATAATGATGCCCATAAATCATGCAGAGATCGGCTTTCTGATCAACCTCTATAGCAAAAGGGCGTGAAGAGAGGGGTAGAAAAGGTTTATTAATCCCAACAACTGCCTAGCTCTGGCCCTTTAGGATGAATAATAAATGTTTAATAGCCCAATATTACCTGTTTCATAATTTTTGAATCTCATTGCTTGCTAATGTAAGTTTATTAAGGAACTATAAACTTTACATTGTTGTAAAGACATAATTGCTATTTCATAGCTTATTTAATATGAGTTAATTATATTAGAACTGAGTTTCTCCCCATTCAGATTAACTATCAATTAGTTGTTTTAAACTATTGATTTGTATTTGGTTAACTATGCTATTACATACCAATTAAATTCTTATAAGAGAAACTTGAAACAGCTGGGGTCTTAAATTAAGGTTTTAAAATAATGAATTATGTAAAAAGCTCATGTTGAGTTATTGTCTTTTAGGAAGAGCTGAGAGTCATTTGTGATTATTCCCTGAAGGTTCTGTGACCAGCGGCCCATCCGCTCCAGCCCCTGCGGGAGTCAGTGACCCTCAGAACCTACTGACAGGCACCCTGCAGCTTCACCCAACAGCGACCAATGCTGACCTTGCCCTTTGCTGGCCCTGTCTGCCTCGGCTGTGCCACGTGCTGGCTGGCCAAGCCCCTTCTGTGGCTTGGCCAAGGTGGGCAGAGCTGTGAGCAGCTTTTTGTAACCACCTTTGAGCTCTGGATTGTCTGTTGTTATTGGCCCAGATTCCCCAGGCCTGCAGGAAATCTGGGTGGCCAGGCAGTCACTGATTCTCTGGCTTCTCCAACTCTCTGCTCCCTACGGCCTGCATCTATTCATCGTGGGGAGAACAAGGCAGCAGTTTGCTGAACAGCACTACGACTTCAGCCATTCCCCAGCTTGTTTCACCCTCACAGCCACCTGATGAAAATAAGATGATTTATAAGGGTCTGACATCTTGGGGGGCTGGGTGTTTGCCCAGAGTCCTTTGGCTGGTGAGTGGTGAAGCCTGGCATGTCCCTGCCTGCCTGCAGCCTTGGACCATCATGCCATCCTCTGGCTCTTTTCTCTGCAAGATGTGACTCCTCGCTGACTCTGAGTCTCTGCCCTTTGGGCTGGCTCTCTGAGACCTTCCCTGGCTCTTCTTCATTGGTCATTCATTTGTTGCTTTCTTCCTTCCCTCCCTCCCTCCTTCCTTCCTTCCTTCCTTCCCCTCTTTCCTTCTGTTGCAAAACTTATTTATTTGAAAGGCAGAGAGAGACAGAGAGAGAGAGAGAATATACTGGTTCACTCACAATGGCTAGGACTTGGCCAGGCCAAAGACAGGATCCTGGAATTCTAGTCAAGTTTCCTAAATGGGTGTTGAGATCCAAGCCATTGAGTAGGAAGCTAGATGGGAAGTAGAGCCCCTGGGATTGAACCAGTGATCTCATATGGGATACTGACATTGCAGGTGCTTGCTTGGCTCACTGTACCATAGCACCAGCCCCTTGTTTAACTCTTCTTATTCTTTCTTGGGAAGACTAGGATCCTTTTTTTACCTTCACACATTGCCTGTGGCCTTTCTCCCAACCAACGAACTTCCTGAGATTCCAAAATGACCAGCAACTGACTCAGGCTGTAGCTCTCCTCTGGGGCACTTGGCCATCAGGATGGCCCAGAGTTGGAGTCCAACACGCCCTTCTACACACTAGTGGATCCCCACCTTGGAGAATGGAGACTTCTCAGCCTTGTCTGGTATCCCTAAGGCTTACTCTCTTGGGTTAAGTTCACTTCTCTCCCCATTACACTCACAGTGATCAGGTGCTGACTGCATGCAATCCACCAAGTCCCTGGAATGGGTGCTTTGTCTGTATTGTACCTCTAATCCTCCTAGAAGTTACTGGGGGTAAGTACAATTGTTATTCACATTTGACAGAAGAGGAAAGTGAGGATCCAAAGCTGATTATAAACTAGGTTATTTGTGATACTAGCATAGCCACTTTGGGAGGAGACAGGGAAGTTGCACAAGTTGGTGAAAGAATGTGTGGAAGGGGCTCATCACATGTACAGGTACGCCCCAGGCAATCTCCAGTTCTGCAGTCTAATCCCAGTGGGTTACCTGCTCTGTGGGTGAACGTGGCAGAGAACCAGGCTCATGGAGGACATATCCTCCACCCCCTGGCCTGACCTGAGCCGATTCCCGCTATGAGGAACAGCGGCTGATGGGGCCATCTGCCTAGGAGGCTTTCAGACTTTTCGTAAGCTGAAAGTCAGTGACTGATTGGGCTTGATGCTCAGCAGCTGGGCACCCTGCCCCAGCTGGGAGGCAGGGCAGATGGAAGGCGCCTCTTTGTTTTCCTGCTAGGAATGACAGAGGCCCATGGAGACAAAGGTTGAGGGCGCCAGGGAGGCCCGCCACGGCCCACACTGCCACCAAGGTCCTATTTCATCCCCTGCAGCTCTTCTGGGCCCAGAGCTCCAGGAAGACTGAGGTCAAGGTGAGCTGACAAATGAAGCATCTGTCTGTGAATTGACTCTTCACCTGGGATGATGGGATGTGGGGGATTAGCCCATGCTACAGTAGAGGGGCACGGGGAATTGGAGCAGTTTCCCTGAACTCACCCATGTGGGAAGTGGAAGAGTCAGGATTAAAAACCAGGCTCATTTTGTTTCCCAAGCTCATGCCCAGTGGTCCTTCCAGGAGCAACCTGAGCAACCTTGGAGGGAGGCGGTGCAGTTGAGAAACCACTGGGAAAGGGCAGATGATCATGGTGGTGTTGGCAGATGATCATGGCATCACTGCCATGGTAGGGGGCAAGGCCCCTGGAGAGCCCGTGCCCCTTTGGCCATAGAGCAGGATTGCATGCCTCCTGGGGACAAGTGGGGATGAGTGAGGGATAGGTTCAGGGCTGCTGTTAGCAATGTGCATACAGACCACCTGTTGACTCACTGAAGGCGCAGATAATATCACAGGACACACTGAGAGGGATCTCAAAGCTCTGGATGCTGACTTGAAAGGATTTGTCACTACAGGGAGGCAAGGATCCTCTGCTGGGAGGCGAGCTGCTGGAAGATTCTTCTGCCAGCCAAGACAGTCACAGCCACTACATTCACTGTCTAGGTTTGCAGAGCGGACCTTGAGTGTTGCATGCATGCAGCGTCTTGGCTGCACCTCCTCCTACCTCAACATTTCCTGAGCTGGCAGGCACCATCCACTAGGGTGCCTCATTAGGGCTGCCCTGGTAGGGCTGAGGACTGCACTGTGCAAGTGGCCTGGGGTTGGTGCAGCAACATCCTCTAGGGTGCAGCAATGCCTTTGTAGCAGTCTGCCTCTCCATGGCCCCAGCACACACAGCAAGGGAGGCGTTCAGGCTGCAGAGTTGAGAGGCGACCTAGCAGAAAAGGCAGGGAACCCTGCTGTCCTCCCATTTACTGGAATCCTCCTTGAGCTGCACACTCTCCATTACAACTCTGTGTCTTATAATTAAATTGAATCTGCCAGTTACTTCTCAGCACGGTGGCAATTCAGGCTCATTGGAGGCTTTCTTTGTTTATTTTCATTTATTTATTTATATAGTAATTATTTATCTAGCTATCCCTATAGCAAGAAGGAGGCTCTAGTCCAGAGTTGCTTCTGCCTTCAAAATCGAAAGGGCTCACATGCAGCCTCCATGGCTCTGGGGGTGCAGGGGAGAGTTGGCAGGATTGCCCCACCTGGCACCAGGTGAAGGTCAGGGCTGCAGGGGAAACTCAGCGCCCTGCTACGTCTGACTCAGGTCCTGCCCTTGATTCTCCCTGCCTGGGAAGATGCCTCCAGAAGAGCCCCTAATTCCTGAAAGCAGCAAGAGGGCTCAGCCCCAGGGACTGGGAGGAACATGGGTGCGCAAACATGGGAAGCAGGTCGTGACCAGATATTATCAGCCACTCACACGCTCACGGGCTTGCCCTTTGAAGCAGCATGTGCCAAATACACATTTTTCCCTTAACACACTCACCACCACCCGTGGCACTCATGAGGCATCAGAGAGACTTCGTGCCCTGCCCAAGGGCGCCAGCTGCTAATGGCAGTTGTGGGATTTGAACACAATGCTGGGGAGAAAACCAAGTCCCTCCTGACCTCACAGGTTCTCATCCAAGCTGGCAGACCAGCAGCGAAAAATCAAAGCTCCTGTGTTCTTTTTGGTGATAACCTTCCAGCAGCGAGGGGCGAAGGGCAGACTGATAGTTTTGATTAAAGGAAGTGGCCAAAAACAGATCTAGGGCAGTGATCTGAACCCCTCAGCTGTAGCTTCCAGAGAACTTGAACTATTACTCAACACAAAGCCAGCCTGATGGGAACTGGCTGCTAACAGGCACACCAGGGACTGTATCGACCTTACAAAGCAATGGCTGGGTGCCAGAGAGGCAACCCTGATTGGGGTCATGCCACCTAGAAGCGTCACTGGAGCAGAAGATAGGGCATCAAGGATGGAGTACATGTGTGTCTCTGTGTGTTCACGTGTGGTAGCGTAGAGTGAGAAGTAACCCCAGACTCAAGTTGATAGTTAAACTTAACTTTCTCCTGGAAAGAGGCATTGCTTGTCTCTTCATCCTTGCCCACCAACCTCATCAAGCTGTGCGTTGGGTCATGCATGAGCCATCTCACACTGGGAAGATGAATGAGTGGCACCCAGAAAGCCATGTCCCCATAGGCTGCTCCTGGGCCTGCTTAGAAATAATGGGGCTTGCAGGTACATGTGGAAGGTAGGGTTCGGTGTGCTTCTGTTTGCCCTGCCTCGGGTTCTAGTCAGGTTCAGGGATGGTCATGGCAATGGGAAAGTGGTGTCAGAACCTGGACTGCAGGTGAATTTCCACTTCTTGTCTATCTGGAGAAAATGCTCTGGCCAGAGGATGCAACAAGGGAGCCTGGGCTGAGAGGAAGCAAGGACATCCAAACCCAGGGGCCTGGTGAGGAGAAGGTCTCACACATGACAGGCTTGCACAGCAGAGCCATGTTTTCTCAGGGTCCCTGAGACCAAGAGAAGTAAGGCGGGTGGGGGGAGTTCGTGTCACTGAACCCAATACCCTGGGACTTCTCAACAGATGCCTGGATCTGGTAACTAGCTCGTGACTCTGGTTGGAGTTTCCCCTCTGTTTCCCCTCTGTTGGAAAGAGCCTAGGCTGTTGGGGTGGCTTAGGTGACATACGTGAGATCCTGGAGTCCAGGAGCAGGATCCTGCAGCCCAGGAGAGGGATGCTCTTACTGTCCAGACGTATGGAACTGTGGCTGTGCACATTGTGAATGTCCTATAAATGGTAAGGCCTCATGCAAACTGCAGCACAATGTATTCTTATGAAGAACAAAGGTATGCCAAAGACAGAGCAAGATTAAAATACTCTAAGATTAGCCAGAGGACTCTAATTCTGTAGTTTGAACAGAGGTTCCTATCCTATTGTACTTAAGGTTAATAGCCTAGCAGATCAGAGACCTTCTGAGCTTAGCTATAGCGAAAGCAATTGGCTCGTAGAGTCCAACTCAGGGCTGCAACTGTTGGCTTGCATTGGTCCCTAATGCCTGCAATAGTCAGGGCTGGGTCAGGCCAAAACCAGGTGTGAAAAATCCCATTGGGTCGCCCCCATGTGTGGCAGGGACCCAAGTCCTTAGGTCAATACTTCCGCCTCCCAGGGACATTAGCAGAAACCTGGATCCGAAGCAGGAGAGCCAGGTCTGAAACCAAGCACTCTGATGAGTGGGTGACGTCATTGCTACCCCACATGCTTATGCCAAGGCTTGTGTTTTGTGGTAATGGAGGAGCAGTGGGTCCTGGAAATGGTCACTGCCAGTGTCACCAGCAGCTTTTGAACTGTGCAGTGAACACAAAGTACCTAGTGAGCAGTCGAGTAGGAAGGAAGGTTAAGGCCAACTCTTGGGATCTGATAGTCAATGAGTTGGAATGAATGCACAGAAAAACTAACAGTAACCTCCAGTGACAAACCCAGTTCAAGCAGGCAGTGAAGGGCTCTACCTGGCATTGCTCAGACCACGTGGAGGTGGCACCCAGGACCATGCTCGGAGCATCTAGAGGACCTCACAGCTCTGACCAGAAGAGGCACAGGGAGGCAGTTACAGGTCTTACCCTTTGCAAGGATCGGGGATGGCAGTATCCAGGCCCATCCTGCTGGGCCTGGGTGCAGGCTATAGTCAGGGCCATGGTGACCTGGCACCAGGTTGGAGGAAACTGTCCTTCGCATCTCCTCCCCTCTCTACATGCAGTGACGTCACATATCAAGGCCGGTTTGATCTACTGTGGTGGGAGATCCACACTAAGGAAATTGGCAAAGTCACAGTCAACACCATCTGCCTGCCAACCTTTAACACCTGCAGGGATGGCCATTAGCCTGGTCCTGGCTTCCAGCGCTGTCCCAGGTGGGACCAAGGCTCACTGGAACTGGCCACTGAGCTGGTGCTGTGGAGATGTGCCAGAGAAGGCTGCAGGTGGGTGGCCAGAAGAGCTCAGGCAGCTCCTTCCCCAGGCCCCTGTCCAACCATTGCTTAAAGACCGTGTCTGCTCTGCCTTCGAAGTCTTCAGAAAGGGCAGACTTAACAGCTCTGCATGGGCAGCAGCTGTGAAAGGCAGTGCATTCGCCCAAGGGCTTCACTGTGTGTCTCTGCACTTCTTGCAAGCACTTGGAGGGGCAGAAGACTGATTCTGTCCTATCAAGGTAACAAGCAGAAGCCAGATGCGGGGTTGTGAGGTGAGCACTTGCTGTCCGAGGTGCCCTGGGCAGTGTGGTAAGACAGCTTGAAATATGTTGGGTGTTAAGCTCTTTGTGTGGATTGTCCCATTTAATTCTGAATACTAGTCCCATAAAGAGGTGCTATGGCCATGCTAAATGCACAGATGAGGAAACCGAGGCTTGGAAAGGCAAATGGTGGAGGCCTACCAGCTAAGCCCAGCTGTGGATCTGGGATGAGCCCTGACTCCCAGGTGTGGAGTTCTGCTACTCACAGATCCACTGCCCTATTCACTCAATGGGGATGACAACAGGGGTGGTGCTAAGAGACCCAGCCAGGAGATCCAGTTCCTTGGCTTTCATTAAAGGGAAGGTTCTGTGTGGTGAATGGAGTGGAACCTGCTGGCTGCCCAGGTCCCTGCTGGCTGAGGTTACAGGCAGGTTGGAGGTCATGGACAGAGGTAGCAGCGAGGAGCTGGGCGTGGTCAGTTATCAGAGACAGTATACCTGGCAGCCAAGTATGGCTGCTCCCAGCCAGAGGCTGAGCTCCTGGTCAGGCCTGATGATCTGGGGTTTCCTGGACTCCCCCTGTCTGGGCAGATGCTGGCTTACTCTCATTAACAATGATCTCCTCCTGCCCTCACACACCCTATGGGATCTCAATGTCTGCTTTTGCACAGTAGAGTTTAAACCTGAGGAGGAGACATACAAAATTGTGTGTGCCCTGTCTTCCCAGGGAGAGACCTACAGCTTACAGCACACCCTCGGAGTGCCTGCTTCCTCAATCTCAGTCCACCTGTGCTGCTGTGGCCCAGTATCACAGCCTGTGTGGTTCACAGGTACAGATGTGTTTTCCCCACCATTCCTCAGGAAAGGAAGTTCAAGACCAAGACTGATTTGATGTCTGGTGAGGGCTGGCTCTCTGAATCACCATATCCTCAGATGGTGGACGGGACAGAAAGGCTCCCTGGGCTTTCTTTATTGGGCCATGGCCTCCACCCACGAGGCTCCATCCTCATGACCTATCCATGTCCCAAAGCCTCCAACACCTAAAACCATGGGCTTGGGAGGTGGGTCAGAATTTTAGCAGATGGACCTTCAGGCCACAAAAGACCTCTGCCCCCAAGTATGCAATCTCCTTTTGAAGGTTTCTCTAAAAATTCTACAGCTTTAGGTTGTTTCCAAGATTCTGCTGTGATTTGGGTGTAGTTCACCCTTCTTGGTCCCTAGTGTGGTGGGGAGACATTTAAGGCATGTTAGTGGGAGGGGGTTAGGTCACAGGGCTGCTCCTTTGGGAATGATCTCAGCTGATCTCAGGCCTGGGGGTGGGCTGAGTTTGTCAGGAGTGGGCCAGTTCCTGTCAGAGCAGGTGGTGCTAAGAGCCATGCCCTTGCCAGGTGTCTGGCTGCTGTCTGTCCACATCATCACTCCCACACATGCTGCTGCCATTGGATGCAACCAGTCATGCGGCTTCCCCAGAGCAGAGCTGATGCCATATCACACTCTTGAGTCTCCAGAACTCTTGAGCTAAATGCACCTTTTTTTCTTTTTAAATTACTCAGCTTCAGGTGTAAATGAGTGTCCGGAACCTGGATGCTTCCCCTGCTTGACAACAGAAGCTTAATTACAAAGCTGACCATAGGAAGTGGAGGTCACAGCAAAACTTGCTATGGCTTTCCACACAGTGACCTTTTTCCTGAGCACTGGGGACTCTGTGGGGTGAGGTGGATTCCAGTTTTGGCCTCTGGCCCACCACAGGGCAGGGCAGGAGCGGGAGCATTCCTGCAGGGCCGCCTGGCCACACTGAGGGCTATTTCTGTGTCTTGCCAGTATAACCATCCTACTTGGGCCTCATGTGGCTTGCACTGGATTAACCCCTGTTTCTTTGTCTATATCCTTATGTCTCTGGTGTTATGTACAGATCTGCTCTGGTGCATTAGTCAGAAATGTCACAGGATGTTAGAACCAGGAAGCAGCTTAGAGGATGCCCCACTCAGTTCTGCTCCAGGCTCGGAGGAGGGGAACTTCCCTCCTTCTCCCCGTGGGACAGACCTGTGTTGTTCCAGCCCGTGAGGGCCCTGAATAGCAACAGGACTACCTGTTCCACTCTGCAGAGTGTCTGCAGATCCTCCCTCTGCCAGGGTCATGGTGGGAGCTGACACTGAGTCCTGCTGATGGCTCTACTGCGTCTGGGCCTCCCTGTTGCTCCCGCCAGGCGTTCGTGTCCCTCTCTAATGTCTCCAACTCTGAGACTCCTCAGGAACGCGCCCCCCACCTTCTGTGTTGCCATCTCTCTCTCCGCCCTGCAGACCAGGGTGCATTATACACCCTCACATATATGCATGTCCACACACTCCTTCCGGGGGCAGCCCCACCCTTTGCTCGGAGCTCCCTTGTGCAGGTGGCCACAGTGTCTGGGGTCCTTTGTCCCAGCCTCCTAGACTGAGGTGGGCACATCTTGAATAACCTTGGCATCTCTGGTATGTAGCTCTGAACCTGGCACACAGCAGACCCTTCCCATGGGAAGAGGGACAAGGCGGCAGGGACCATCTGTCATGTGACTTAGCATCTAGGCGCCCCAGAACTCTTCAGGGCTCAGATCCAAGGGTGTCTCAAGGGGTTGGAGGATGGGACACTGAGCGCAAGGCCCACCTGACAGCTCCCACTCCACCAGCACTAGCCAGTTGACAGAACTATGCCATCAGTCAGCCTCAGCAATGGGCTAGCCTCCCAGGGCTACCCTCCTAGCCATTCAGATTTTTGTCTTTGAGTTTTTCCCCATCTCCAGTCATTCAACACTCACTATGTGTCAGTTCTGGTTGCCATGGATATTGTGGAACAAGAGATGCAATGATTTTTACCTCCCTGGGCTGCTGTTTTAGGCAGTATCTATTCAGCTGCCTTCTCTGCAGCGGATCTCAGTGGCGGCATGTTTCACACTGGCTTGGATGGGTCGGAATTGGGTCCTCCTTGTGGCCTTCCTCAGGCCAGCAGAGTGTGGCAGCACCACAGCCTGGCCTGCTGGTGGTGCAGGCTCCACACTGCCCGTGGCTTGAGACATGGGGCACACGTGTGTGTGTGCTTATTCATTTGCTTCCTATCTTGTCTGGATTTTTTTTTCTAGGTTGCACACTAGGGGGTTTCTTTCAGAAGCAAGGGATTGATTCCCATCCCATGAATGAAGTGCTGTGTGTGATGTAAAAGCCAGGACAAGGGGACTGGCATTTGCTCCGTAGCACCTCTGTGCTTGGCACCTACTCACATGTCCCCTTATACACACACACACACACACACACACACTCATGCCCACACCCACACCCCCTCATACACCCTCACATACATGCATGTCCACACATACCTGCTCATACGTACACCCACCCACCCACACTCACACATACACATTAAAACACACGCATATCCACACACACATGCTCACATAAAGCACCTCCCCTACATACTCAGATTTGCACACACCTCACAACTTACATATTCACATACTTACTACCCTCTCACACATACACCCATGTGCCTTCACACCCACACCCTTACACTCATACCCCATCATATCCCCACATTCTCACACATCCTCACACATGCTCACACACATTCACACACACACAAGCTCTCTCTTTCACACACACATAGTTATGCCATTCACTCCAGAGAGCCACAGGCTGAGCACCCATGCCTTCCCTGCTGGGGGGACACTCCTGCCTTGTTGGTTGGGGATCCAATGATGAGGAAGGCAGAGGGGAACTGAGTGACATGGACTTTCTTTCAATACAGGGCTCAGCAATGTGTTTGTCTTGGCAATATTTCCTATCGACCCAGTATGTGGCACATGGATTAAGCATGCAGTTGGGTGGTCTTTAAAGGATGAACATTTTCTCTGGAATCAATAAGCCCAGTGAGTTTAGGTCTAAATTCATCAAAATGTCACCCAGAACAAATTTAGTCTCAGGACTTCCACACTCAGGTCAGGTCGATGGTAGGTGGTGGGACAGAATGCAAGAAGCAGAAGGTGTCTTAGGATGAAGGTGAGGGGGCACCTGTTGTGACAGCACAGGTTCAATCAGTTTTCAAGAAGTAGATTCGGATGTCCTAGAAGCTGGCTGGGGTCCCTGGGTCCTGGCCATCATTCTCGCCTTCAGGGAGAATAGCTGAGCCAGAAGCTGAATGGTGAGGTCCAAGTCTAGGTTCTTTGCAGTGTTACCTGAAGGGCCTTCTCTCTGCAAAGTCTCACTTATACAGTGGCCCTGACAAGTAGTCCTTCCACAGACTGAGCTCATAGCTTATAAGTTGTACTGTGCATTTTTGGAGAAGTCAGATAATTGTAAATTTCTTCTGTATTGAACATACACACACATCCTCTACAGCCTTGCAGCTTGATCTCACAGTCCCAAATCTGCACCCACAGAGTGACACCCCTCTCTTCCACCCTACAACTCAAAAGCTTAGTTGATGACCCCATCTTCTGCACAAAAACAGCCCTTGGAGTGTCCTGGGCAGGGGGTGCTCTCAGCCCAGGAAAGTTTGTGCTGAGCGTCTGAGGCCCTGTCTTGCTTCACTGGCCCATCCTTAGCATACCATGGAGAAGGAGGAAAAGGACAAACGTGAAGTTGCTGGAGGAGATTCCTTGGCTCGCAGCCCAGGAAAGGCCGGGGTGGTCCTGGACTAGCTGTGGATTTCTATGTGGGCATGACACTGGTGTGTCCCGCTGCTAGTCTACAGCGGGAATGTGTATGTGCATACGGGGGAGGACTGGATGAATCACGAGGGTCGTGAGTGTGTGTGTGTGTGTTTGTTCTTGCTGGGCTAGTCTGCAGGCAGCAGGGCTTGGAACCTGTTCCACCCCCAGGGAGAGGTCTCAGTGTGTCAACGTGTCTCTGTCTCATAGTGTGCGTGGCCATGGCAGGGCCCAGGTCGTATCACATCTGGTTGTGGAAGGGACTTCTGGGCACTCAGGACCATCCACGGGTCAGCGTTACAAACCCTCTCATTTGTGTCTCACCACACTCAGACACAGGAAGCTGTCCCCATCTAATTTGTGGACACACCAAGGCCCTGCAAGGAAGAACAGTGATCTGAGATCACTCAGCCAGAGAGCAGGAGGTACAGTCCATACATTGACCACCAGCCATGAGACAATGGCCATGAGTGGCTTTTGTACCAGAGCTGGCCAGGGTCTCCCTTCCCGCCAGTGCCCTGGCCTTCCTGCAGTAGATTATGCTGTGGGCCCTGGGGTGTTACACTTGAAGGTCTTACTGGATCTCTGGGTTAAGGCAGTTATTACCCAAAAAACAGGTGAGCATGAAATCCAATTTCTTAAATTCTAACCAGGGCCAGGGGAATTCAAACTGGTCTGTCCACTTCGACTTCCTCAGGCAACTTGTCATTTTCCTAAAGCCTCCTGCTTGTTGTTCGGGCTTTTCTGCTGCTGATTGACCCATTCGATTTCTCCCGAGCCTTTCCTCAGCAGAGCCATCGGCATCTCTGGGTTAGTGAGCAATGTCTTTCATGCATGGGATCTTTTTAGGCTTGGGGTCAAGCAGGAAGCCAGTGGGAGAGAAGAGCTGAGAAGCCAGAGAGCAGAGAGGAGGAGTGGGCAAATTGGGCCAGGACATCTCAGGACATGGAGGTGCTGTGTTCCTGGAAAGAGGGACTCCAGGAGCACGGGGGTGTGCGTGTCTTCTTTCCGCATCTGTATTTGCGCTTACCTCTGGACAATTTACATATTTACATTGCTGGCACCAAATTCCTCAAATCACCACCCTCCTTGCCTTTGTGCTCGTGTGCCTCTGATCTACTTCTGTATCTTTGTGCTCCTGGGATTACAAGATCCTTAAAACCAGGAATCAAGTCATTTTTTTTACACCTGGTATTGTCACTCTCTCTGGTGCCCACCGGGAGCTTAACACTTTCTGGCTGGGTGAGCGGTCACAGAGGTGGGCTGAGAGTATGAGGATGTGTTCCTTTGGAGATCCACAGGAGGAAGGCAGACAGAGCCACCTTGGCTGATCTAGCCCAGAAGGGCTTCCCGGAGGAGGTGTTATGTGACTGGGCTGCACAGAAGCTGGGGAGCTGTCACCTAGAGAGGTAGGGCAGTGCAGGCGGAAGGGATGTCTGGAACACCGGTTCACATTGCCATGTGCTCTGAGTGGGCCTTAGGCGGGTTATGTAGTGGAGACTAGGAGGGTAGGCTAAGGCACATGGTGGTGGGCGCTGGCTGTGGGAAGTGGAGCCTGAGATTTCTCCTCCTGCAATGCCCGGGTCTCCACTCATTCGCTGCAGGGAGGGAGCTGGCATGGATGTGTGCCCACAGGACAGGCAGGCCCTCCTGTAGGGCAGGGCTGCAGAGCCCTGTGTGTTCCTGTGAGTCAGGAAGAGCCAACCCTGCCCCCTGGCCTGAGGGGTCTCCTTCTCTTCCTGCCTTCCTGACGAGACAGTTGTTAGTCTTACTCCAGCTTCAGTGAGCTCCCCTTTCGGTCTGTGTGTGTGCTGGCAAGTGAGTTGTGCAGATCCAGCACCTGTTGTGAAGAGGCCCCTAATATAAATGCTGTGTTAGCTGCTTGGTGAGTGAGTCAGACAGCCATTCTCCGACTGGGCCCCAACAGAGCTGATGGAGAAGGCAGGCAGGACACAGCCACATGAACCACGGTGGGCGAGGATGACAGAGGGCCGGAGAGAGACTCCGCAGTCCCTGTTTATGGGGTAAATCATCGAATGGAGTTCTCTGTGGTCTGTGGGTTTCACGGCTAGTCATGTCAAAGTCACTTTGTAACAGATTTATTTACTTTTAGGTTTTAAAAATTAATTTATTAGCTAAAATTTGGGGAGCATGCATGACTTGTAAGTATTTATGGGGTACAGAGTACAATGCAGTATATCAACATACACACACAAAGTAAACCAACCAAAGTAGGTGGTCAGCCTTGTCACAGCCATATCTTTCCCAAGAAGCCCATGAGCTCGCGTCTTCCAGTTCTCACTGCAGTACGGTATCCACTACTGTGAGCTACCATTGCCCTCTGTGTTACGGACACTAACATTTCCATCTGATGGTGTTTTGGTGCCCACTATCCAACTTTCCTCTATCCTCCTCCCCCATCCTTTTCAACACCTTGGAATTGCTATTCTAAATTCAAATGAACCATGTGTTAACTACCACTTATGAGAGAGAATGTGTAGTGTTTGTTTTCTTGGGTCTGACTTACATCACTTAATGAACCCCACATTCCATCCATTTTGCTGCAATTGTTAGGGTTTCATTCTTTTTTATGGCTGAGTACTACTCCATTGTGTCTATACACCACATTTTCTTTATCCATTCATCCATCACAGACACCTTGGTTGATTCTGTATCTTGGCTATTGTGAGTACTACTATAGTGAACTTGGGAGGACAGGTGTCTCTTTCAAATGCTAATTCATATCCCAGAAGTGGGATAGCTGGGTCTGTGATGGAACTGACATTAGTTTTTCTCTGGAATGTCTATGTTGCTTTCACAATGAGCTACTTTGCATTCCCATCAACAGTATGTGAAGGTTCCCTTTCCTGCGCATCCTTGCCATCATATGTTGCTTTTTGTCTCTTTGACAATAGCCTTTCTCACTAGAGTGAGAGGATACCCTATTGTGGTTTATATTTGCATTTCCCTGATGGCTGGTGGTGTGGAGCATTCTTTCATGTTTCTTGGACATTTATAGTTCTGACACTTGCATACTGAAATTCCACACCCATTTCTTAACTTTCTGTTTTTGTTGCCCATTTTTTGACAACCAAAAGTTGTATAGTATGTATTTACAGTGTACACAACAATAAATGTATACAGTGTGGTGCAACTAAATCAACCTAATTACCTAATTAATATATCCATCATCTCACTTATTTACCATTGTTTTGATGGTGTGAATATTTGACATCTGCGCTCGAAGCTGCCTACAACACTGGCATTCCAGAATAGAGTAGCAACGGAAGTCCCACTGCTATACTCCTGATCCAATCCCTGCTAATGTTCCTAGGAAAGCAGCAGAGGATGATCCTAGAACTTGGATCCCTGTCTCCATGTGGGATACATGGATGAAGTTCCTGGCTCCTGGCTTCATCTTGGTATAGCCCTAACCATCGCGGCCATTTAGGAAGTAAATCAATAAATGGAAGATTCTTTCTCTTTCTGTCTTTTAAAAAAATGAATAAATCTTTTTTTTTAAAGAAATCTTTACTTCTAGCAATGTCAAGTGTAGGGTTGTTAATAACCACGTCACTACACTGTACAGACAGGTGCATCTGCCGGTGGCCCACAGGAGGAGATTTAAGCTCTGTCATGGAAAGCCTCAGGCATCCTGAGACAGCATAAAAGAAGGAGAGGTGGACGTGGGCAGATGCCGGAACGGAGGGAGCCACCATGCCCCCCATGCCCACCATGCCATCCTCAGGGGTCCCTGGGTCTATGACAGATGTTCATGGCTCCATTTCACAGGCAGGAAAACAGAGACCCCTGGGACTTAGGCAGCCTGCCCACAGTCCATTGCAAGTTTCAGAGAGAATGGTTGGCACCCCAGGCTACCACCTTCCAGCTTGGTTTTTCTCTATAACTTGCTGCTGGTTCTGTCTGTGTGATTGGTTCAGCCTGCCTGGGGGGGATCTTGAACAGGTCATCAGATATATCTGTAATTTTTGTCTCTCAAACAAGAGTGCAGACTTGGAATGGGGAGTCTCAAGCTAACTACTGTCCCATTCAGCCACACCGGGGCCTGCACTTTCCCTCACAGCCACCCAAGGGTGCCTCCACCAGCCTTGCTGAGCTCTGTTTTTTGTCTCCCTTTGGTATTTTACCTGTGCGGGTTGGTATCAGAACATACCTTCCTATACTGCTAGAAGTGATAATCCTGACGGGGTTCTGGAGTTAAGTGAAAATCCCCCTATAGTGGAAGAAAGCTAAACCCTGTGCAGCAAGGATTTCTACAGACACAAAACCTGCCCTTCTGCCTTCTCAGTCCGGCTGTATGGTGGGCATTGGCTGCTGGGCACGTGGTTGCCTTTAGCTCCAGTTCAGGTCGGGAGGGGTCTCTGGGGTCTTGCAGGAGGAGCCAAGAGGCAGTGGCCAAGTCTCCACAAAAAGGCAAAGATGGTGATTTGACCTTGATCGGGTGCTGACTGCAGGATGGACTAGCACTCTGTGCAGTTGTGAGATTTTCCTGCTGAGTCCTCACAACACTGCATAAGGGTAAGGATTTACTCTTCATTTTGTCATCAGGCTCAGGCACATTTTGTGACTTGCCTAAAGTCACACAGTCAGTGCAGGACAGCATAGGAAGCAGTGGCTCGTTGCCCGCAGGGTACACTGCTGTCTATTCCTGGAGGCCAGACCCTGTCCCTGCTTCCTTATCAACCCCCACCCCAACAACTACAGGCATCATGGAAGGTGATTCCACGTGGACAACCTGCTTCCCCTGTGTATTCCTGGAAGCTCCTCCTCTTGACACACTCATTTGAGGTCCCAGGCACTCCTGACTCTTTCAGAACCGGCAGTTCTAAGGCAGCAAAGCTACCTTCTTCGGAGCAGCTGCCTGGCACAGCTGTGAAGTCCCTGCTCAGGAAACCAGCACCTCATGTCTGAGTGCCTGGTTTAAGTCCTAGCCCCACTGCTTCCAATTCAGCTTCCTGCTAATGCACACCTTGGGTGGTGCCAGCAGGGAACTGCTCAAGCGCTTGGGTTCCTGCTGCCCTGGTGGGAGATCTGGATGGGGTCTGGGCTTCTGGCATCAGCCTGGCCATTGTAGGTATTTGGGGGCAAGGTGTGTGTGTGGGGGTGAACTGGTAGATGGAAGATTTCTTGTGTCTTCTTTCAAGTAAAATGAAAATAAGCAAATGGATTTTTTGAACAAGTTCTCTCTCTCAAATAAGGTTTCCTATTTTAGAGACTTTGAAATATCCAGGTCTGCCAAACTGCAGGTCTTCTTTCCAGCCTGGAATAGCTGGGATCCTGGCCAAGGTTGAGCTACTCACAGTCCCTCCACCCCCTTCACCAAGCCAGTGATAACAACCTGTCGAGGGCCTCAGTGCTAGGTGCGCAGGCCAGCACACACCAGAGCGTCTCTCTTCCCCACTTTCCACGTACATATCCAGATAGCAAACGGATACACAGAGGAGTCTGCATAATGAGCAGTCTGCATGCGCTGTGGCGTTAGACACACCTACGTTCAAATCATAACTCCATCGCTTATTAGCTGAGCCACTGTGGGTAAGACACTTAACTCCTGTCCAAGCCTGCTTCCTCCTCTGCAAAAGGGAAATAAGAATCTCACCCACCTTCAGGAGGCACTATGGGGAGCCAGTACTCAGCACCGTGCCTGGCACATGGCAAGAGTGCAGCAAATGGGCGCTCCTGCCTCTGCTCTGTGCCCCAGGAAATTCCTGTCTTCTCCGCTTTGCAGAGTGACAGCTGACGGCAGCCCTAGGCTGCCAGGTGGGGAGGCTGCCTGTGTGCAAGCCTGCCGAGGAAGCTGCTGCTGACTGCAGCCTTTCAGAAGGCATTATGGGCCATTGTTTTAATCAATATGATATTATTTCCTCTGCGGCGTCTATCCCCATGTTTATTATGTGTAAATAGGGTTTTTCAGTGATGGGAATGTGTTAGCTTAATGTAGCTGACATTCAGCGTGTGCAGTCTGGTGGCTGCCCCTCAGGACCTCCAGGAAAATGAGATGATGTATCCGCCACCAAGCCATCCTTGCTAGTGGAATTTGAGAAATAGAATGTGGTGGTGGCCGGCAGGGCACACGGCATGTGCTTGCAGGCGTGGGCTGTATGCTTGAGTGAGCCTGGCAGCACAGTCCATCTCCTCGGGGTGGGGGGAGAATGCCTGGGGAGCAGGGTGTGGGACTCCGCTGATCTGGCGGGTCCATGTCATGGGTAATTCCACCTCATCTGCCGTTGGCACATTTGTCTCCCACCTGTCCCTGGCATTTGGCACACTTTCCCCTCTCTTGCAGCTGCTTGCCCCTCTCTTGGATTCCAGAATGCTCATATTCCTCTTGCCCTGGTGGTCTGAAAAACATTCCGTTCATGTTTCTCTGGCTTGGCCCCTGACCTGTGGAGGTGTCCAGGCAGGAAGCAGAGGGGTCATTGTGAACATGGGCAGCCACTTGGGTGTCATTTTCTTTTCATGGGTTAGGACCCCAGGATAAGAGTCAGCACTGCTGGCTCCTCTCCTTGGACTCCACTGATGGAATTTTTATTTCATATTTGGAGGACGGCTTCCCTTCATGGCATCCTTAAAGTTGTAGGTTGGAAGCTATAGGTGGGTCACAATCAACAGGCAGGAACCCCGGTAAGGGGGCATTATCTCCTTCAAACCTGATGTTGGACAACTTGGAGGTTTCTCTAGTACCTTGGAAAGGAATGAACTTTTTTCCTTGTAAAGGTATTTAAAAACAACATTTTTTTTTTTGCTGTTTATTTGAAAGGCAGGGTTACAAAGAAAGAGTAAGAGACAGATCTTCTATCCTCTGGTTTATTTTCCAAATGATTGTAACAGACCAAAACCAGGAGCCAGGAGTTTAACTGAGGTCTCCCATGTGAGTGCAGGTGTTCTTCACTGCTTTCCCAGGTACATTAACAGGGAGCTACTGGGTCAGAAGTGGAGCAGCCAGGGCTTGAACCAGTGCCCAAATGGGATGTTAGCAACTCAGACAATGGCTTAATTGGCTATGCCACAATACTGGTCACAAGGAACTTATTTCTATCAAGATAGCTTGAGGAGGTTTGTCAACAGAATAAGTGTCCATCTCCTATTTTCTCAAGAGGGTTGGAAGCAGAGGACTGGTTGGGAAGACCACTTGATTTTCTGCCTTTCTACTAAATGGCAAAGAGGGCCCAGGGGAGGCTGCAGTGTAGGGAGAAAAGCTGGTGCCTGGCCCTTCTCTCCAGCATGCCTGTCACTCCCAGGGGACTCCAGTGCACTTGAAGCTGCTGTACAAATGTAAGCAGTCACCTGTTGTCATCAGGCTCTGTGTACCTGTCTGAATTCACAGTGCATGGTGGTTGGAGCTGGGCTTGCGCTTCTCTCTGCTGCCTGAGAGGGATGAGGGAGGTGTTTTTCTTGGCAAATAAATATGATATCACCAGCCTTGGCAGAAATCCAGCCTGAGTAATGGCCGTCTGCCTTCCTAATTCCCCCAGCAGCTTGCAACAGGAGCATCATTCTTGACTTCCTCCCATTAAAAACAAACTCTCTTTTAGAGTGCATTTCTCAGCTGCAGAGTCCCTCCCCAGCCAGGGCTGCACCCCCATGACAATGAAGCCATATGAGCGATGAGCTCAGGTTTCAGCAGCCCTGCATGTGTTTGGGGAAGACACAGTGAGTGGCTGGCCCCCATGAATGTGAGCAGCCACTCTGCGTGTTCAGCAGGCACACAGAGCTGAGATCAATCAGAATCACATTGCAGAGTAACCAGGTAACTGGGTCATCCAAGGCCAGCCAGATTGCTACAACACTGTCTCCTTGGGTCCTTCTTCTAGTATGTGAGCTGGTGGGGGGGTCCCATGGCTCCCTGATTCACTCAGGTTGTCTCATCCTGCAGGGGACTTCTAAAAATTCAGGAGCAAAATGGAATTGAAAGAAGTGTTTATTTTGATGTCCCCAAAATTCAAAATCTGTGAATTGCTCTTCATAATGTATCTTTCTCATGAACATTTTGAAGCCCCTGCCCACCGCCTTGCTCATCATCATTTCTTGAGAGCCACAGTTCTAGAAACCTCCATTCTAGAAATCTGGAAACAGAGGCTCACAGAGATGAATTAGAAAACATGTTCAGGGCCACAGGAAACATGTCGCAGAAGTGGGGGCTGAACACATATATTTTGACTCCAAATCCAGCTTTCACGATGATGCCACTTCAAGCCTATCACTTGTCCTCAGCCAAAGGACTTTGCTGCTACCACATGACCACATGGCCATGGCTAAGATAAAGCGGCAGAGTGAAGGCATCAAGTCAGGGGCTGGGTCGTAGTTTTACCTCCATTAGTCACCAGTCTGTTCAGGGCTCAGGGCCAGTTGCTCAATTGGAATACAAAGTGGAAGGAGATGACCCCTGGTTAGACTCATAGGAAGGTCTTGAGACAGGACTCTGAGAATCTTAGCAGAGGGATAAAGCAGCGTGGAAGGATTCCGGGTTGCTGACACTGCCAGTCTACAGTTACTGGGTACCTACTGCCACTAAGCTTAGAGACACAACTGTAAGTAAGACAGTCTGGTAGCCCAAAGGGACACACAAGCTAGTGTGTACCATGACACAGATTCTGGGTAGCACAGTCATGTGTAGGGAGAGTCACTAATCATGGCAGATCTTGGAAGATATTCTCAGGACACATGACATCTAGGCTAGAAGCCAAAGGACCAAGAGGAAACATGCAGATGAAGGTGAGGCTGGGGGTGTTCCAAGATGAGGAAACGGCACGTGCAAAGGCCAGGAGGTGGGAAACAGTCCCTTATGTTTATGTGATAGCAGGTAGGGTCTGGATTGGAGTGGGTAAGGAAAGACATGAGGCAGTGACTTTTGGCAGGAACAGTCAGCAGAACCCAGTTGGGTGCCTGCAATCTAGAGCAGAGAGTCCCAGAGACACCAGGTCCCCTTAAGGCACTGGCCTCCCCTGCTTCAAGTCTACAGCCTGAAAGTCTTCATTTTGCTCTTGACTCCTTTAGCTTTCAACTTTGCATGAAAGAGGAGCTGAGACTGAGCCCAAACTGGAGCATCAGCACCAACCTTGAATGGAAAAAAAAAAAAAAGAAGTCCGGCTGTACTTCATCTAACTGAAGGACTGTAATCTGTGAGATGTTCATTTAGCATATTTCCGCTTTCTGAACGGCTTTTACTTTTCGCTAAATTGAAACCACAGTACAATATATGTGAATGATTAGGTTGTGTAATACATTCCAGCAAATTTGGATTAGGAGTGATTATGACTTAAGTAAAATAGTTGAACACAATTCTTATTGCCATCTATCTTTCCTTCGCTTTTTTCCCCCTGTATCCAGGAGGCGACTGAATGTGAGGAATGAGTAACTCCGAGGCAGGCAGGAGTCTGTCTTTGGACGGCTGGAGTCTTGGGATCTGAAGCATGGGGACAAAAGCCTTGGGTCCTGAGGCAGGTGGGGCTAAGTTCTGGACTAGGCACTGGTTAGCTAGGTGATCTCAGACAAGTACTGAAGCTGTCTGAGTCCTACTCTTCTGTCATTGCAATGGGCTTCATTATTGTTAGTTTACAGTGTCATTGTGGGAACAGAATGAAGTCAGGGATGAGAGGTAAATGTTCTGTCATGGTGCAAAGCTTGGATGGGAAGTGAAGTTCACGGCAAAGTTCTGACTCCACTACCTGAGACAAGCTACATCACCTTGGCATTCGTAAGCTGCTCAGAGACTCAGTCTTTCAATCCACAGAGTGGGAGTGCTGTGCTTGTCCAGGAGCATTCTCAGAGAACAGCGTAGACAGGACTTTCTCCCATAGGACAAGAGAGTTGCAAAATGTAAGCTCCATGACAGGGTTGTGCTGGCAGGCAGGAGTGGGAACAGGAGCGTGGGGGTCTTTCCTGCTTGGGGAAGAGCAACTTGAAAGGAAGTGGTGGGGTGAGCTGGGGCTCTGGGATCGGAGGGGCAGAAGAGTTCTGGGATAAGTTTCCCTTCTGAGTCCTAAGGAGTCTTGCACCTGTTCCAGGCAATCCGCATCCTCCTCAAATTCTTTTTTCAGAGTTTGCCTCCCTGGTTCCCAGCCAAGTCTACAAGGTCAGGGTGCTGTCTCATCGCTTGCTGTTCAATCCCCCAGCACCCAGAGCACAGCCTGGTGATGAGGAGGTATTCAGAAAACAGTTGCTGAATGCATCGACTTAGGAGTGGGGCTAGAATTCCACCTCCTGAGAATAACTGAGGCGAGATTGGTGAGCCAGGTAAGTAGAGAGTATCAGTAACTGCAGCAGGGAGTTGGCTGCAGGGCCATGGAAGCAGCAGCAATTTGGTGAACGGAGCCTGCATCCATCTTTCCAGAGAGACACAGCCCCCAGGATTTTCCTAGGGCCCTGGGGGCACCTGCGCTGTGTTGTATCTCCCCCTTCCTTCCCAGCAACCCATCAGAGTGCCTTCCAACCAGAGCAATTACTGCCGCCCTGGAGCCAGCCAATGTCTCTCCTGGTGCCGGCCTCCTGCAGCTCCGGCTGGAGACAATAATTCTCTCTTCAGTTTATTCTGATGAGAGGGACAGTACAGAATCCCACAGCCGAGGAAGGGCCCGCCAAGCTGCCTGGGGCTGGAGTAGCCTGGGCTGTTGGCAGTGTTAGTATGGAAGCAACAAAAGCCACAGCTTGCAAGAGACGTGGAGCTGGCCTGGGACTCCTCCTGAATAGGGGGACTGCGTGGCTTTGTCCCCGCCCAGGGCCACTCTTGGCTAAGGCAGGTAGGGCTGCAGCAGCCACCTGCACATACCAACAGAGGCCTTGGTGTTACTAACAGAGACACCGAGACTGTCTTGCGACGGACTCCCCATCCTTGTAATGGAACTACTCTTGTGTTCAAATGCAGGAATGGAGACTAGCAGAGATTGAAGGCAGTGGGAGTGCCCCCCGACCCCATTTGTGTGTTCCACATCCAAGGATTTATCCCACAGGAATGGAAACTGTTATGAAAAGCCTCTGTAGCTAACCTGTACAGTCTTTCTTTGTTGTTTTTCTTGGCCCATTCCCTAGCCAGTGCAATATAACAGCTATGTATGTGGCATTTATGTTACATTAAGTGTTATAAGGGACTTGAGCATCTGCAGATTTTGGCATCTTTGGAGCTCCTGAAATAGAAGGCCCACTGGGCTGGGGAGCAGTTACATAGTTTGCTAAGTGGCACAGCACTGGGATAGGCGGGCACTCTCACATGGCCGCACTCAGAGCACTCTGCAGCTCACTTGGTCTTCTGTGATGTTGACACACCTCACGGGTAAGGGGATGGCAGTCCTTGACCTCTCAGACTGTTTCCCAGCCAGTGTACTAGTTAGGGATATCTGGGAGTGGCACCTACCCTTCAATGCACTTGATCCTACCACCTTGCCTCACCCTGCCATGGTCCTACTCCCTCCCCTGGGGTATGGTCTGCATGTGCCCCAGCTGCCAGCTCCATTTCAAGTCCCTGTCCCTTGTCCTGAAAGCTGCTCTTTCTGCTGCTCTCCAGGGCTCACTGGTGGTGGCACCGGTACTGCTGCTAATTATACCTCACACTGTCAGGCACGGAGCTCTGAGGTGAGCCCAGGACCTGTGCACGACCTATCTCTCCCCCTTGGATCTTAACAGGCTGTCCCTGCAAAGGCTGCCCCTGGCCATACTGTGGCTCCCATTGGGTATAGCCGAGGAAAAAGAACATGGTGTGGGGCCGGGAGGGAGTGAATCTGCCTGTGCAGCTCACCAGTGTGGGTGCTAAGTCTGCCTTCTCAGCCTTATGGGGAGCTGATGGAGGGTATAAAGAGCACCTGAGGTGCTCCTGTCAGGGCTGCTGCGTCAGGGTGGGGAGGCACAGTCCCGACTTTGAGGACCGTCCCCTTACTGGGCACCGGGCCTGTTCTCCCTTCTCTTTTTGCTATCACAATTCATTCATCCTGTATATCTCATTTCACCCCATTTCTCCTAGAACTTTATTAGAAAGTGATTGGTCTTAAGGTGAAGATGTTTAAGACCAACAGTTGACTTGATGCTCTCACCCACAGCTATAAATCCTGGAACAGGACCATTCCTTGACTGAAAGACACGCTCTCCTTCCCCTGAGAGGGAAATCGCACGTTGTGATGGCCAGGCAGCGCGGGTCAGGCTGATTCTCATAGCAGGACATGTCACCTGCACTTCGTTAGCAGCAGGATGTGGAGGATATGCAGGCTCTGAGGCCTCATAGCTGCTGGGCAGCAGAGCAGAGATTGGGATGTGTGTCAGTTGCATTGAGTGATACGCTTGCCTTGTCCAGCACAGTGCACCGCAGCCATACACCACACTACCCCTGCACCTGCGGCCACCAGCTCAGGGGCCCCATCTGGGTAGTAGTTTTACTAACAGATCTGAGGAGCTCTCTGTCCTGTAGGCCTGGAGAGGGGAAGTACAATCACTACAACTTCCTGATCACCGGTCACGGTCCAGCTATTCCTTCCAACATTGCTCTCAAGTTGTGATGCATTTTATCAAGCTCTGTCTTACCCATCAAGAAATGGGCTCACCAATTTCAACCATTTACACATAGTCATCAATTAGGAAGTGCTGGGAGGAGTTTAGGCAGTCTTAATTCAGCACCAGGTCCCTCATCACCCTGGAACCCTGGCAGCCTCTACCTCATCTCATCCCATACTCTCAGGATACCCACTGCTGTCTGGGGGGACTGAAGTGCTAGGGCTGGAAGCTTCTGGTCTTTAGACTGTCTGGAGAGGAGTTCCCTTGACAGCTGAGGGTTTCCACACAGCCCTGGTGATGAGGGGTTAGGGAAGAGGAATGATAAAATCAAATTTCAAAGCCTTCTGTTGAGCCCCAGGATGGGAACGTGGGTGTACTGGGTACCTGTGATGTCCCAGGTCCTGCTCTAGGAATTTTCCTTCTCATACTACAGGTGCCTCCTAAGGAAGACTTGCATCCAGGGCTGGCTCAGTTCCTTCATAGAGCCCTGGGATGGGAGAGACCATGGTGCCTCATGGTGCCCGCTGCACGGTGGGCAGTGCAGTGAAAGCTCTTCAGTTTGTGCTGGGAGCCCAGGGGGTCTGTCGGCATGGGATAAGTGAGCTTGGCAGCACTCCCAGGTAGGGGCAGCCTTGTTCTACGTGCCTGGGGACACGAGGACTGCAGCACTGTGGCCAGTACAGGAAGTGGCCTGGAGTGGGAGGCTCAGCTCAGACAGCGGAGGCCTGATCTGAGCATGGTAGAGGGCTAGATGCCCAGCACGCCCTCCTGTGAAGGGTGCATACAGGCTGGGGCCGGGATGCCTGGTGGAGAGGCAGTTCATCACACACAGTGCTAAGTGGTCAGCATACACCACCCCTCAGCCTGAAGCCCCTGGGCCCACCTGTTTGGCTGAGGCAGGCATGGCTGAATGATTCCAACTGGAAGATGACAGAGACGCTGTTATGGGCTTGGCTTCCCATGGAGCTGGGCGCTGACTGCTTTCTGCAGGTCCCCCTTGTATGATGTGGACCGTGGGTCTCAGAGCCATTCTCCTACAGCTTATGCAGTAATCGACTGACTTGCCGGTCACTGCTGGTGCGCTCAGTCATTGTTAACCAGTGACTTGAAAATTACCTTTATTTAGCACCGCTATCGGAGGCTGCAGGGGTGCCGGCATTTCCACTCCACTAGCTCTTCCTGGCTGATGGTGGTAGGTGCTCTTGTCACACAGTGTGCAGCCCTTAGAGGCCCTCAGGTTAGGCATTCCATGTACTGTGGGTGTGAGAGGCAAGGCACCCCAGCTAGTCCTGCTTCCTATCTGCTGGTTCCCATGGCCGTGTCTAGCCTGGGGCCCTCGGCAGGGACTGGACACGCACCTGGTTTAACTGAGGATGTGCAGGCAAGGGTTGGGCAAGAGCACACTCACGGCCCTCGAGCATGCGGCACATTTCCAGCAGGGTTTGTTGGAGACTCCAGTTCTGAGTCAGTCTCTCAGACCGCCTTTCCCAGGGGCTGCTCCCGACAGCTCATCGCACAGCTGCCAGGGCTGCGGTGACCTAGCAGGGCATCAGGAGGACTCTCCTCCTCCTCCCAGAGGGCAAGGCCATCTGTACTCTGCCCAGGTGAGGATGCAGGTGGGTGCTTGCTCACGGGCACTTCACAAAGGGGGCTGAACACACTGGGTATTACGGGGTCCTCTTGCCCTTTACCTTGTGCCCACCTGGGTCTCCTGACCCCCTCAACTCCTTGTGGGGGTACCAGGTATGTCCCTCCTACCCACTTCCACTGGCCATAGGTCCTGACTGGAGCCTGCACAGCTCAGCCTACAATGACTAGTAGATCTGGGCCAGTCTCACACTCATTGGCCTTCAGGGATCTCATGAGAGGAGCCTCTTATGGCCCCTCTTAGAGATACTATCTCTAAGGACTTCTCTAAAATTCTCGGATATTGGCCAGCTCTCCTCAGTGCAAGCACAGAGCCTCATGGAACAACTGAGACTCTGAACTGACTGTACAGGATGCCATTGTCCTAAAGACTGCAGCTGGCACCTATGTCCGGGCATCCAGCATCCTCTGTGCCACTCCCTGGGAAAGGAGTGCTGCCCACTGGCACCTGCCCCCTCATAGCCCCTCTACCCAGGGACTGTGCCTGAATCAATGGCTTCCCTTGCCCAAGCAGGCACCACATTTTGATACAGAGCTGCCCAGGCTGCCCAGGGCTGTTTCCATGCAACTGTGGGGATGATGACAAGGTTTGTGAGCTCTCCAGCCCAGCTGGAGGGCCCTCAAGAGACACTTCACCGACTTTCTCTTCTCTTTCCAAGGCTCTCAACCTACTCGAGCAGGGGGAGGGGCTACAGGGGGTTGGCGCCCACTGTGGGAAGACAAAGGAACCTCTTCCCGCTGGGCACTGGAGATCTGGGGGCAGCAGCAGGGGGCCGAGGATGCTGGCAGGACCCCTTGGGTGAGACTGAGTCAACAGGCCTGGGATACTGGGATACGGGTATGGGGGGAGGCTAGGGAGAGCCTCAGAGGAGGGGACAGGAAAGAGAATGAGCAAGAATCGGGGGGAGGCATTTGTTCTGGCCTTTTCCTCCTGGTCAGCAGCTCCACTTTCTTCCCCTGGTTTGTAGTCTGAGCCTCCCTGAGATGTGCATTGTGAGTCTCAGAGAGGGTGAGTACTTCCCCCAAGGTCACACAGCTAGTCAGAGACAAAAGCACAACTGGGATGACTGTGTCTTTTACCAAGGAGACCCACTGTACCTTTAGCCAAGCCACACTGCCCTCTCTGAGCAGGGAGAGGAACAGCAGGAGTTGATTGGGCCCTGATGATGGTACCTGATGCCTCCGGGTGACCAGCAGTGATGGAATTTAGCCAGGGCCTCCTTCCAGCACCTTCTTGGCTCTGCTGGCTCAGGCACCCTCTGCATGCCTGAGGTTCCTTGTCGTGAATGTCTGTGCTTGTGAGGAATTATAATCAGTGATGATCCGAGGGCCACAACCCTGGGCTGGCGCTGTATTTCCACCTGTGGGAGCCAGCAGGAGTGGCTGAGGTTATCGTCCCCAGAGAGGCAGGGAAAACTACCAGGGTTCCAAGGAAGCCACACCAGCCAAGGTCAGGGAGCACTTCAGAATCCATTCGCCAATCTCAAGAATCACCTGCCTTGAGGAAGCGACCTAGCAAGGATGCTTTGTTCACCGCCTTGTTACAGTGGCCGGCATGTAGTGGACGGATGCTCGGAGCATTGTCACAGGAAGGACTTTGGTGAAAGCAAACCAAGAAGATCATCATCATCACACATGCTATCACAGCCCTGCTTTATGGAGGTGGTGCCTGAGGCCCAGAGAGGCCAATTACACGCTCCAGGCTATCCAGAGAGTAGCAGGTAACATACTGGGATAGTACTCTGTTTCTTCTGAAGGCAGAAATTGTCACATGATGGCCTGAGTCTGAGACCCCAAAGCTGACTTCTGAGATTTGTTTTCTCTATTTCTTAGCTGCATTGGGCCTAGTTACCTGATACAGGTGCGTGAAGAAGACACGGCTTTTACCTGGAAACACTTTGATTCTCTGTGGCTGGTGCCTGCGGGTGGAGCAGGTGGGTTTCCAGTACCTTGCACTCTCTCGGAAGCATGCAACTCTTCCCAGCTCACCTACACAGTCCAGCTGTCCTTTTCCAGGAAGGGTGAAGAAAACTCACCATAGACATGCTCTCTATAATGACATTTCTGTCAATCATAGATAATATATGCGACAGGGGGTCCCATAAGGATGGTCCTGTGAGAGAGCAATGAGCTGGAAGATTCCTAGAGTCTAGTGACGGTGAAACTATTCAAAGGCCACGTGTTTGTGATGCTGACAAATGCACCGACTGCCCTCCAGTCTTACAGCACACATAGCGACACATAGTACACAATGCCTGATAACAATAAGACACGACCACAGTACTGGCTTGTGTGGTTACTCGACCATCGTGTTCACTGAGTTCACTGAGTTTCCTGTAAAACAGGAGGGTGGGTTCCAGCGGCAGCTGCTTCATGCACTGCATGTAATCTTACTCATCAGTGCCTCGGAGCACCAGGCTACATGGTAGGCATGCTCGCCAGGTGTCCATGTGGGGTGTGTAGGCGTGGGTGAGCACACTACCATATGGCACAGTGGCAGACTCACCCAGCGCCATATTCCTTTGTTAGGACATGCACAGCTCATTGAGTAAAACATGCGGGAGCAACTGCCCAGATAAATTTAGCGTTCTCTACGGGGGTCTTGGTGGGAGAGACATCACATAGACTGCGGTACCCAGGTACAGGGATGATGCATTAGCCTGCTCCTCTGCCAGCTCCTAGACCCTTGTGGGAGGAGAGTGAGCAGGATGGGATGTTCTGTGAGTTCTGGTGCCTCTGCTATGTCACTCAAAGGAAAGCAAGGGTAGAAGGGAGTTTTGTGGTGCGGCAAGCTGACCTCTGAGAAGACCTTATTCTTGCCAAGTCATCACCAAAAACCACACAGTCCCCGTTCTCTTCATTGGAGGCCTCCTGGCACAGCTGGCCGGGAGCTGCTCTCCCTGCCAGGGCCCCAGTGCCCTGTGTGGCTGGGAGCTCTTGGAGTTGGGAGCACCAGGGGTTTCTGGAGCCTGGGCCAAAGCCACCTATTCCTTGGTGGCTCTGTAGTGTTGGGACAGCAAAGGGCAGTGGCAGCAGCCCAGTGTAAGTTGACAAGGCTGAGCTCATGTCAGCGTCGAGGAGTCGACAGGGCCGTCTGAATTAAGTGGCCAAGTTTAGTTTTTAATTAAGCCCCCGTGGTCTTTTTAAAAGGTCGCGGATGACACCATCTTCTTTAAGGCCAATATGAAGAGACATTCAAAGTCAAGGTTCTGAGACAGGAGCCTTGTAACTCGAAATGTCACAGAAAGAAATTTGGGAATGGGGGAAGTGGGAGCACAAGTGGGAAGGACAACCCTGTCACCAGGCCCTGCCGTCAGCGGCAAGGCCTCTAGTCAAAGCGCCCAGGAAGGGTGAGGAGCTCAGCCTAGCTCTCTATCCTGCCTTCTCCCACGCCTGTCCTGGGGTTCCTTGCTTGCTATGCCAATGGAAAATGGGCCCTTATGTTGCCCAGCACGGAACAAAAGTTGGCCTTTGGGGGTAGAATGTGACCACTTGTCCTTGATTCCTGGGGAGCCACCAACGGCAGGTGCTTCTGCACCCACTGCTGCTGAACTTCTTTGGAAACGCTGCTCTGCAGAGTATAGCAAGGTGGTCCCAACCCTCCCCGGCAGCCCATAGTGACCCGACAGTGAAAGCAGAGTCCCAGGTTGGCTTGACACAGGCCTTACGGGGAATAAAGACGTCAGCTCACATACATGGAGCGCACAGCACCATCCAGAGAAGAGAGGGGGACTGGCCAAAGGCTAAGATGTGGCAGGCACAAGAAAGTTTTCCTGGCAACCTTGGCTCAACATCAGTGCCTGGGCAGTTGGTCTGTCTTTGTGGTGACTATTCTAGCATAGCCAGTAGCTTTGTGCAAAGGTCAGGGGTTATGGCGGAGGTCGGACATCCGGGCCACGCTGTGTGCTCTGTTCTGCCAGAATAAACATCAGAGTTTCAATTCAGGAAAGTTTGGTCTTATGGCAAATAAAGCTGTTTGCCAACAGAATATACATTTTCTGGTTAATTTACCACGGCAACACTTCTATGATTGGGATGGGCATGTAGCTATGTTAACACAGTGTGGATTTTTTAGCATCCTTTGAAAAACTAGAGGTAGCTAGTGAAATCTGGTCAGAAAGCATAGGATGAGATTCTTTAAAGATGGCTATTTTCACCTGGAATATGTGTCTCTTCTACATGTTCCTTCTTTCTTCTTCGTATCTGAATGTGGCATTGATGGCTGGAGTTTCGGCAGCCCTCTTAGGTCTACGAGACTGGAAGACCAGTGCTAACATGGGCTCTCAACCTACTCTTACCCTTCATGATGTGTAGAAGAAAAGTTAACCTCTGGCTTATATGTGCCATTATCACTTTGGGACTCCATTACAAACAACTAATTGAATGCCAAATGGTTATAGGTTGATTGCTGCTTTGTCATTTACTCCAGTGGATAATTCACTTAGCGTCTTTGAGCTTCTCCATTGGGAAGGATAATTCTTACCCTGCCTTGCAAACGTTGCTTCTGACTTCCAAGGCCCAGGAAAGAAAAGTCCTCCACCCTAGTCTGAAGATTGTGTGGCTTTTGTGTCTGAGCGGTGACTGCCTTCTTCCTATTATTTGGCCAGGTAATTGTTGCTGAACTAAGACATGTGCCTGCCTTCCAACTTCAATGCTTGCTCAGGGCTGTTAGAAAGTCCCCTCGAGGGGTCCCACCTTGCAGACACAATGGTCGCTCCAAGCGTGCCGGGCCTCACCTTTCTTGGCTGGGTGCAGACACATGTGCTGTTCCAAGCAGCTGAAAAGGCGGCTTCAAAGAGCCCCACATGGGCCCTGCTTAGGCCCTGTCTCACAGAGACATTTCTGGAAATGCTCAAAAGCCTTATTCATCTGTGAGGACGTCGCAGAAGCAGCCGTCCGCGCGCTTCCTTCCTGGTGCTTTCCGGCAGGTTCCATTGTCTCAGCCTATTGTCCTTGCCCTGTGTCTTGGCCCCTAATAGACTCTCTCTGAGGCAGGCAGGCTTTTGACTACACCTGCTATTTCATTCTCTGGCTCTTTTCTTCTTCTTCTCCTCTCTTCCCTTTAACTCTTAAAATGCAAAAGCCCAGCTCCTCAGTGACTGCTCCTTGCTCTAACTCCCCCATATGGCTCTCTACCTCCCACATTCCTCTGTTCTTTCCTGGCCATTGGCTGGATCTGGGTCAGGCCTGCAAGGGCCTGCAGAGAAAGCTGGGGCCTGCTTGGTGCTGCCTTCAGAGAAGAATCCACACTTGCAGGGACTCTGAGATAGCCCTGGGCAGTCCTTGACCGTCACTGCCTCCAACCAATTCCCAGCTGGCTTCCAATGTCATGGTCTGAACTTGGGGGTCCTGATAGCAAGGTCCTGTGGCAGGTGGCTTTCTGATTCTTGTTCTTGGGTTTTGGGCATTCTCCTTGAGCATGGGCTGCACTTAGAGATTCCTAACCAATGGAATTGTAGGGAATGATGTGTCTTCTGTAACTAACTGGAGAACACAATGGGAATGATGTCATCACCTCTGTAAATAACCAACGGAACACTTGTGAGTCATGTCATCACTTCTGTAACTAACCAATGGGACACTGTGAGAGTAAAGTCAACTTCCGCGAGCGAGTTACGAGACTGACCTGTGTGTTCTATCTTGCTCTCCCTTTTTCTTTCTCTCCTTTTATTTCCCTCTCCTACTCAACTGCTTACATTGATAAAGAAAGCCCCACATTGGAGAAGCCCTTGGGGCAAGAACTGAGGGTGGCCCATGGCCAATACCCACTGAGCGACCTAGACCTTCAGTCCCACAGCTTGTCAGGAACTGATGGACCAGCCGTGTTGTCTATGAACCTGGAAGAATGTCCTGCTCCAGGAAAGCCTCCCTGATGGCTACAGTGCTGGCCAACACCTTGATCATGGCGCTAGAGGAGACCCAGAGGCAGAGAACCCAGCTAAGCCATCAACCTCTTGACCCACAGACATCTGGGTATAGAGTGAGGATCATCTTCAGCTGCAGATTCTAAGAGAGCAGTGGCTAACTAAACAGGGTCTTGTGAGCCCAAAAGAAATGTGTTTCTTTGCTTTGCTCTTCTATATTTGTTTCTTTAACTTGTTGAGATTGTCCAGGCCCACTAAAATCTTGTGTCAGGTCCAGGGACATGCCTTGTGAGGCCATACTCCCTGAGCCACCATTCTACCATCACTTGTTGGCACGTACTACTGACGATTAGGAAAACTGGATATTATTTAAATCCCAAGAAGCCAGACACCTCAGTGAGAAGGGAAATTTGCTGTATGTCGGCAAGGCCATTGTTTCTTCCTCACCAGGTTGTTAAGTTGTCAGGAAAGTCACCATTTGTCCTGCACCAGGTGGCCAGGAAAATAACACTGTTCAGGCGAGTGGCTCAGGAATTGCTCAGCCACTTCTTAATTGAATAGAGACCGCCAATGGGGAAGGTCTTCCATAGGTCCGCCCAGGTGGGCATCCAACAGAGGGACCCCTACCTAGTTCATCGACACAAGGAGGGTTCAGGAAGCCCTCATAAACCCAACACACTTCCTGGAACCCTGTGTATCTCTCCTTTCCCAAGGCACCACATGAGGATTCCCTCCTATGAAGTGATTTCACTAACTTTTTCTTTCACTTTCCCATTCATTTTGCAAATAAAACTCCTATGCCTGCAACCGATTCCCAGGTTTTATCTATCTATCTATCTATCTATCTATCTATCTATCTATCTTAATTAGAAAGGCAGATTTACAGACAGAAGAAGAGACAGAGAAAAAGATCTTCCATCCTCTGGTTCACTCCCCAAGTGGCCGTAATGACCAGAGCTGAGCTGATCGAAGCCAGGAACCAGGAGATTCCTCTGGGTCCTTCACATGGGTCCAGGTTCCCAGGGCTTTGGACTACTACTGCCTTCCCAGGCCACATGCAGGGAGCTGCAAGTGGAACAGTGGGACATGAACAGGTGCTCATTGGAATCCTGGCGCATGCAAGGTGAGGATTTATCCACTGAGCCATCGTGCTGGGCCCCACTCTCTATTTCTATATGAAGCTGAGGAAAGGGCGCATGAAGCCTTGTCAATAACACATCCTTAGGCCAGCCACTCTGATGGCACATGGGCACACATGCACACACACCTCTGTACACACACACATTCTAATCTACAGCCAATCAAGTTATTTCACTCCCCCAAAAATCCAAAATCAGGAAAAAATGGAGGACCTAGCTGAAATACAGCCCCATTAAAGTAACTTTTGGTTTTGATTGGGAATTCAAGTCATGTTAGAACTCCTGCAAGTACCCAAAGTGACAGAAGGGGCTTGAAACGACAAGGGCTTGGGGGTCCATGGCATCCCTCCCAAGTCTGGCTCGCACGGTCTCTTTTCATTATTTGCATGCTTCCTCTTCGCCTTCTCATACCTGACCAGTTCCTACCTCGGGAAACTCAGTGACGTACAGGAAATCATGCAGGATTTCACAATCTCAGTCAGAAGCAGAACTTAAAACCCTTTGTCCCCTTTTTCTCCCCAGCCCCGTGATGTTCCAGGAAGCCAAATCGCAGAGCTATCTCTCCAATCTAGGAAGCAATAAAGAAATGTATTTACGAAGCAGCCTCTGTCTAAGGGAGGGAATTTATGTCTCTTCATGCTCTTGTTGACAATAATAACTGATTGCTGCATCAATGTGATGCAATATAATTTTAAAACCCTCTAGCACAAGGATCGGAAAACAACTGGCAGAGACTGCGCAGCAGCCGTGGGCACCGTCTCACTTGGGCCGCCACCGCAGAGCCAGGGCCTGCTAATGCACTGAGGCGATGGGAACGGGCTCCTGGAGCATCTGCAGCCTCATCTTGTTTCTTTCCCAGCACCCGGGAAGAAAAGCAATTTGTTTGCTCTCATACTCTAAAGATGAACTTCCCGTGCTCAATCAGACGTTATTATCCCAATGTAAGTCAATTTACCTTTGAATTTGAAGGCTATTTTCTTCCTAAATGGCTAATTATGGGAGATAGATGGCTGTAAACAGAAGCCTTCTACTCCCCCAGGCTTCTAAGAAATCAGAGAAAGGAGGCCTTCGCGGGGGCTCTGCCTTTTCCACCTGCCTGCGCCAGCACCCCCTGCATGGTCCATTCTGCTCAGCTATCCTGCTGTGCCCTCCTCACCTCCATGCCTAGACACCAGTATGGAGTTTCGCTCCTGGGACTGCAGTTTCTGGCTGTCGTCCATGTCTCAGCTTCCCTGTCTTTTTGGGAGCTACCCTCACTTGTGCCATCGTCCCTCCCTCTGGTAGGACTCTGTCCCAGTGGCAAGCATGCAGTGTGTGCAGCTGAGCCCTCGTGGGACAGCAGGAGCATCAGACGACGAGCGATTCTGTCTGCATCTGCAAGGGACCCTGCACGCGCCTGAGATGAACAAGGTTACCCGAGGCTGTCTCTTTGCTTTGCCTGGCAGAGCCAGGGGCCCGCTGGATGCAGCAGGGCTACAGCCTGATCAGCAACCAAGCAGGAACTAATTGAATGGCTGAGTTTGTTTACCGAGAGGAGGAGCTCCCCTCCTTTCCTCACAAAACAGAAGTCTTCCCCCAGGAGCCGAGGCAACGAGGTCAGCCCCAGCGGCATTTCTGTTTGCCTTTGATGAATGCTGAATTTGGCTTCTGTGAAGCCAGGAGCTCATTGTGTGTGCCGGTCAGAGGGGGCTCTAGCAGGGAGACCTTAACCTGCAGGACTCTTGAGGTCTTGGGGTTATGGAGTCTGTGGTTATCTGGTGGAACAGAGCTTTCTGCTGCCCCTCCCTATGGCCTGGCCTCGGGCCCCCTGCACGTTCAGTCCAGTATTCAGGTGTAGGATGCTTGTGCCCTTTCTTGCTCTACCACGTGGCAGGTACAGGACCAGCTCAGAGAGGTCAAGTGCTTGGCTTGAGGTCACACAGCTAAGGAAATGACAGAACTGGCTCCTGTGCTCAGATCCTTTAACTTCAAAGTCTCTGGGCCAGTTGTTTGTTCACAGACCTGTCACAGACAGGAGGGGGTGAAGCCTTGCCTTTGTTTGTGTCCTTTGAGCTGGGTTTCCAATCTGGGTTTCTCACCTGGACACTGGGATCACAGCTTGATAACCCTATCGGCCCTGAGCTTGCTGCTAGGTCCCAGGCGGTTGGTGGCATCATAGCACAGGCAGGCACGCATGGTCCTGGGAGAGTTTAGGTTCAGGGCTGAGTCAGCTCAAGGGAGCAACACCATGGGAGGCGAGGTGCTTCTCTCAGCCATGCCTGCAGGGCTCTCAGGAGCTCATCACTGGAGGAGGGCAGGGAGAGCTGGGTGAACTTCAACCCGGAGAGCCTAGGACCTGCTTCCCCTCCCACCCCAACCACTGCAGGGGCAGGGTCTGCGAGCTGGTGTGGATACCTGCTGTACACTGGGTGGGTTATCATTCTGAGGGTCCCCCACTGACTCCCAGAGCTGTAAAGCCCCATGCCAGGGTGGGCACACAGGGACTCCCTGTTTGCTCAGAGCTTTGATTAAAACAATAAATTCCTATGGCAGACCAGTGGGCAGGCAGGTGGGGCTCCTGCCAGCTTCAGTTTCCTTGCGGCAAGCTACAGTGTCACAGCAGTGGGTTTGGAGAGAAAACTCTGCCCTCCTGTGGTGAGGAGGGTATCTTGGAGTGGCCTGTGGGGACCTTGATAATTTGGGGGGCATTGAGGGTGAGAGGGGGTGTCACAGAGATATCAGTGCTTGGCCTGGCCTGGTCCCTGTCTCTCCATCATCCTTTCCTTGGATACACCATCTGGAGTGGAGGTGCTGGAGCCAGGCAGCCACCCCTAAAGCACTAGTGGCTGTCTGACAGTCCAAGACACGTGCTCTCTGGGCTCCACCCAATGCACGGCAGCCAGATGCCTGGCAGGTGGGCTGGGACTGTCACCTTTCCTGCTATGGGGGGCTGGCAGCATTGTGTTGTCCAGGCCTGCTGATGAGGAGAGAAACACAGGAAAGGCCTGGCAGGGAGAGAGAGCTCATCCTCCTCCTATATAAAGGATTTAATTGTGTCCTCTCAAAAACCTGGGTATCGGACTGGTGCAGTGGTGCCGCAGGCAGTGTCTCTCTGCGCTCCATATAAGTACCAGTTTGAGTTTCTGCTCTACTTCTACTCCAGCTCCCTGGTAATGTCCTGGGAAGATTGTGGAGTATGGTCCATGGCCTTGGGCCTTGCAGCCACGAGTGAGACCCTGAGGAAGCTCCTGGATCCTGGCTTCTGATTGGACAGCTTTTGCCTTTGTGGCCATTTGGGAAGTGAACCAATTCCACCTTTGTAACACAAACAAATACCTTAAAAATTACCAGGGTACTTCAGGAAGATTCATGAAAATGGAATAAAAAGATATTCATATATATTTTAATTTCCAAGGAATTTATTTTGTTTACTCTTATTTAGTTGAGGGGCAGATGAACAGAGAGACAAAAGGAAACAGATGAATCTTCTTTTCCACTGATTCATTTCCTCAAATGCCTGCAACGCCAGGGCTCGGCCAGGCTGAGGCCAGGGTCTGGAACTCATTCAGGGTCTTGCCTCTCCAGGTGACAGGAACTCAGGGCCCTGAGACCTCAGAGGCAAAGTTGGGACGCAAACCCAGGTACTCCCATGTGTGATGCAGGAGTCCGAAGCAGCAACTTACCCACAGCACTGAGTGCTTAGGTCAGGAGTTCGATTTTTTTTTTGTACCAAAATACACTTATCTTGGAGTGGGCATTTAATGCAGTGGTTGGCATTTCTTGGGATGCCCCGCAACTCATATTGCAATAGAGTCCCTGGGTTCCAGTTCCAGTTCATGTACATCCCGGGAAGCAGCAGGTAACTGCTCAAAAGTTGTTGATTCCCTGGCATCTGCAGGGAGACCTGGACTGAATTCTTTGAGTGAACTAATGAATGGGAAGTCACTATGTCTATCTCTCTCTGTCTCTCAAAAATTAAGAAAATTGAAAGTCGTGTCTCTATCACAGCCCATTGCACAGATAAGAAACTGAGGCTTGGGTGTTTGTTTCATAGCCACCATCAGTCGGCTCTGACACCTGTACTACTTCAGCAGCTGGAGGCTTCTGGTCCACTGCCTCACAGCTCAGGTGGGTGGACACCATGGTGCTATGATGATGGGTCTGGAGCTGCATAGATTGGCACCTGCCTGCACGTGCATGTGTGGCCTCTGCCAGCTCACTCCCTCTGGAGCATGGCTGAAGAAGTCTTCAGGATTGTGTAGTGGAGGCGCGATGCCAGATGCTTCCTGGAGCTGTAACCCACTGCTCATTAATCAGTGCAAAAGAGAAATCAGGTGACTGCCCTCTATTGCAGCAGGACTTAGGGAAATCGCGTATGTAAAAGTGCACTGTGGGGCCTGGCGGCGTGACCTGGCGGCTGAGGTCCTCGCCTTGAGGGCCCCAGGATCCCATATGGGCGCCGGTTCTAATCCCGGCAGCTCTACTTCCCATCCAGCTCCCTGCTTGTGGCCTGGGAAGGCGGTCGAGGACGGCCCGAAGATTTGGGGCCCTGCACCCGTGTGGGAGACCTGGAAGAGGTTCCTGGTTCCCGGCGTCGGATTGGCGCGCACCAGCCCGTTGCGGTTCACTTGGGGAGTGAATCATCGGATGGAAGATCTTCCTCTCTGTCTCTCCTCCTCTCTCTGTATATCTGACTTTGTAATAAAAATAAATCTTTAAAAAAAGTGCACTGTGGATTGCCAAGGGGCTGTCACGCTTGTTATGAACACTTCGTGCACCTCCACAAAGATTCACACTCACAAAGTGGGTCAGGACTCAGGGCCCGGTCAAACCCCAGGAACACTCTTGGCCCTGCCCCTGCTACTCAGTCCCTCCCACCTCTTACCTCTACTGCATGCCTGATCTCCTACCTGCCCCAGCTTGGGCATCTAGGGATAATCCTCTCTAATGACAAATTCCAGTGGGCCCAGATTTAATGTGCTGCAGGCTGTGCAGTTGGTCAGGGGCCCAGCGGGCAGTGGGGGTAACGAAGTGCCCTGGATCTGCAGGCCTCAGGCTACCTGGGTCTCTGGGATTTGTGGCTCAGAGGGACTCCAGAGGGAGTGTGTGTGGCGGTGGACAGGGGGCTGTCTCAGGATGGGGCCACTTCCTGGAAAGTGATGGATGGCTGCAGGGTGATGTGCAGGGAAGCCCACCCTACCCTCGGCAGCTCTGAGCAGGCAAGCAGGGGCTCGGCTTGCAGCCTGTGTCAGAGACTTCATTTCCCAGAGACAACCAGCCTGTTTTAATAATGTCTACTTGGGTTAATGAAAGTTGTCAGTTTCACTTAATAACTACATCGCTGTTCTTGGCTGTAGATATCTGTCATGCTGGGCCTAGAGCTGCTCATCCCAGCCTGGGGTGGAGCGGGGGTGCTGGGAGTTGGGCGAGCAGGAGGAGCAGGCATGGGCGCGGCAGAGGAGAGCCAGGGCTGGGAGCACAGATAGCTTGACTGTCATTGCCCCCTTTCTCCAGAGTCGGATCCAAAATGCACAAGGCAGGAAGGAACATCACCACTCTTCCTGTCCTTCTCTGGCTTTGGGAAGGAGACAGAGACAGGATCCGTCCGAGGGAAGCAGCGAGCTATGATGGTGCCCGAGGGGACACTGACTGTGGACTCAGGCAGAATCTGGAGGGAATGCCAGGTGCCTCTGCACGGTTGCTGTGATTTCCAGCCAGTTACTTAATCCCATCGAGCTGCCCTGTCTTCCTGGGGCTCGTAGGGCAGTTGCAAGTGTTCCCGTGTAAGGTGTGTAAGGCCCTTGAATGCAGCATGCCTTTTATTAAGCCAGCTTCGTATGATGTTTATGAACCTGGCGCTAGAGCCAGCTGCCTGCACTTGGGTTTCAGGACTATCACAGGTTAGCTGTGTGACACTTCACAAGGTACTTGATCATTCCATGTCTCACTTCCCCAGTCTAGGGTATGGGGGAACAATAGTGCCTGTTTTATATGGTTGCTGAAGGGACTGAGCAAGTGAGGGTGTCGACAACCTCCCGAACGCAGCCCGGACATGGTAATGACCAATGAACACTAGGAATCCTGAGTGCCGTCGGGTGTGTTGGGGGATTTTGCGGGGCTGTGTAGAATGGGAGGGAGTCCAGGCTATCTGGGAGTCATCTGCTGCCTTGTTGCACTGTAGAGGCTCATGGGGCCACACCCCAGGTAGCTCTACACATCTGGGGCTGCTGCCAGGTAAGCAGGGTGAAGGCTGCCATTGGAGCACTCCTGAGCCACATAGCTTAGTTCAAGCTCAGCTGTGAGGGGAGGGCAGCAGGGTCATGTTTAACATTCCAGGGCCATCCCCCCCCTGGAGCTGTGTGGAGGCCTTGAAATCTCCCCAAAGGGCACACAGCCACCTGCTTGCTTTCCTCTGCATTCTCCCCCTCTTTCTTTTCTTTCCTTCTTCTGAAAACTTAGCCTGATCAAAGCCTGGAAGAGCACTGGGAGTGGGGTTGGGGTTGGGGAGGACCCCAGGTGTGAGAAGCAGAAGTTCAGAGCATGGGAGGGGCTTGGGTAGCTGGAAGGCAGTTTCTGGCTGAAACAAGCAGTTTCCGCCCCTGCCTGTCCTGCGGTCTAGAAACCCAGGGGTTTTAATTGCAGGCCACTTGTTTACCTCATTAAGTAGGTATCTGCTTGCAAGGGGCTGTGTGTGTGTGCTCTGTGTGTGTTGGGTATGCGGGATGGGGCAGCTGTGAGTAGCCAGGGCTCCTATTCCGTAAGTCCAGGAGGTGCCCAGCTGAGATGGTCTCACTTCACCTTGCACAGAAGCTACTGGGCCGGGAAGCCTGGCCATGAACTTGCTCTGACACCATGGTGAGCTCCAGGCAGACCAGGCAGCTTGGTGAGGGCTCCAGGTAACACCAGTGCCCTCGGTGGGTAAGGAGAGGCTGGGGGAGTGATGGGGATGAGAGGCAGCCTTTTCCTGACCGTGACCAGCTCCGTCCACTGGAGGGAGCAACCTCTCTACAGGTGGGGCCGTCCCCTGGGGGAAAGGAACTCTTCGCGTGGAGACAGGCATCTCTCTGTGGTCGGAGAGCTATCATCGCTATTATTAATTGCTTGTTTGTTGCTATCAGAGAAGCATTAAGTGGCTTCCTTTGCCCTTAAAGTGGGAACACGCAGAACAGCTTCTAAGCAAGGTCAAAACAAGGCCATACAGGACGAGGCTGGCTCTGGTCCCCCTGCCTGTGCCTCCTGCCTTCTTCCTCACCGGTTTCACAGGCAGTGAGGACTTAACGCCTGCCACAAGGCTGCATCTGTCCAGGATGGACCACTTCTCTTCTCCATCAGGGCCTCTAGCTCTTTACCCCATGGGGTGCACAAAGGAGCAGCGGCCAGCACTTGCAGCCAACGGGCATGGTAAGGCAGGATTGCTACTGTGCAGCTGTGGAGCTCTGGGAAATGGGCCCTACCCAGGCACTAAGGCGGCCTCCTCATTAGTGATATGTCCACTTCAGCTTGTCTCACCACTCACTGTGTGGGGCTGCAGAGACTTTCGCTTTTCAATTCAGGAGGCAGGGAACGTGCAGTCAAAATCTCACCCTCTGGGACAAGGGCTGGGGCAGGGGCAGGAGGTGGAGTCTGAGCTGGACCCCAATTCCAGGAACGCTGCTGGGAAGGGAGGAATAGGTGGTGGTGCTGGGCTGGATATGAGCAAAAAGGCCAGAGGCAACTGAATGGGGGTGGTCTCTCAAGCTACCACTCAGAACCTCCCACCAGCCCCTTGGCTAGCCAGCCAAGATGCTGAATAACAAAGGCGTTTTTAGAAATCTAATTAGTACAGACCTAACTTCTGACTTCAGCACAGGGCTTCTCCTCTAGCCCCAGGCTTTCTAGTAGAATTAAGCTGCCTAAGATCACCTCATTAAATTCACTAACCTTGCTTTTCCACTACGTTTAGCCCCCTGTACCCTTCCTCTGGCTGTGGGAGGTGCTGTCTGGTCTGTCTGGTGTTAACTCCAATGCCTTAATAGGCAGGCGATGTGGGGACTCTCCTCCAGGGCCCCTTCCATCCACTCCTCACCTGGCTCTCTGAGTCACTGAGCTCCAACCTTGACCTTTGGGGCACAGTAGTTTTCAGAGTGAAGCCATCAGCAAACTCTAGGGCTGTGCCCTTCCCTGGCTAAGGGGACAGTGGTCCCCAGGTGCTGGGAATTCCACCTAAAGGAAGGAGAGGAGCCAGGCACAGGGACCTTACATTTCGTGGGGCCTGATTGCCTGTAGCGTGCTTTCAGGGCAAGGAGGATAGGAGGCGGGATGGGGAGGAGTCAGTGCCTAGGGCAGGAAGGAAGGCTCTGCTGCTTTACTCTGAGTTTTACTCTGAGTCTGATCAACCTAGGGGTCACTGTGGATTGGACTCCGTAGGTACTGGAAGCATTCAGGCCCAAGGGGTGCTGGCTGGGGAGAGAAACGTAATGCAATCAGTATTCTGGACTGACAGGAAGCATCTAACTTTGAGACAAGGCTAAAGTTGCTGGTAACTGGACAACACACCCAGTCCTGAGATTCAGTGCTCACTCAGCTGGGCTGTGTGGCAGTTGCACTGGGAAGCAGAGGGGACTGGGGTCCTGGAACCCAAGGCAGGAGGTCTTGGCCTCTCTTGTTTAGCCCCAGGCAGCTTCCCCGCCTCCTCTCATTTTCAATTTCTCTTTTTCTCTGTCCTCTCTCGCCCAGAGGGCTAGTGAAAGTTTTCTCCCCTGAGGCTGGTGGTTGGGTTAATTGGGTAGTTTATGTCCCGTCTATTATTTATGTTTTCCTTTTGTCTACCCTGAGTGTGACAAGGGTAGCTAACTGCCAGGAGCTATTCCTGCCTTGGGATGTGTGTGTGAGTACAGTTTCTTTCCCCAGTCCACAAGAAGTGATTTTTGGGGCCAGCAGTGGCTTCTGAAAGGCAAGTGGTGGGTGGGTGGGATTGAGGGTGCGGGTGGGGACTGAAGCCAGGATGAGAGACTGCTCTGCACTTAGCTACCTTCTGGCAGGAACCTCTGATGTGTCTTAGGCAGATGGTTCAGGGTCAGGAGCTTGAAAGCAACACCTCCGTCACCTACATGGTCCTTTCTGCCTGCCTGTGACACTCACTACGGTCAACTGGAACCTGAGGGGGACAGCATTGCAATGTTGCATAACCACTCCCTTTTCAACCCCCCCATAAAGGCCTGTGATAGAGAAGGACCCCCTCTCTTGGTTACCTGCTTCTGTTGCTCTTGCACTCTGACTTTTGGCCTCCCTAGTACCTGCTTGCTCTCTGGCTTCCCACGGACAGACTCCTAGGACACATAGCCGCTGAGCATGGCCCCTGTATGTCTGTATTCCTCACCCTCTGTTTACTGCTTGAGCAAGTCAGAGAAAATGTTAATGCTAAGATGCTTTGTATTTCTTTTTTTTTTCTAAAGATTTATTTTATTTTTATTGGGAAGACAGATATACAGAGAGGAGGAGAGACAGAAAGGAAGATCTTCCGTTTGATGATTCACTCCCCAATGACCGCAACAGATGGTGCTGTACCGATCTGAAGCCAGGAGCCAGGAACTTCCTCCAGGTCTCCCAAGTGGATGCAGGGTCCCAAGGCTTTGGGTCGTTCTCAACTGCTTTCCCAGGCCACAAGCAGGGAGCTGAATGGGAAGTGGGGCCACCGGGATTAGAACCAGCGCCCATATGGGATCCTGGAGCGTTCAAGGCGAGGACGTTAGCTGCCAGGCCATTGTGCTGGGCGAATGCTTTGTATTTCTCATTTGTGTACTTTTAAAAGTTCCAGGAAGGATGAGGCTTAGCAGTAATGGAATGTGAGTGGAGAAACCAGGAAAAGGTGAATGTTTGCAACCTTGTGTGTCTAAGGTTGTTTACTGCATGTCTCTTAGAATAATTTGTATTGTTGGGGAAGCTGGGACATCGGTCTTTAGTCTGATTGCCCTCATGGTAGTGACCATTTGTTCCTCTTGGGGTTCAACTTAGATTGGATTGCTATGTGCACTTGTCCTTTGCTAATTTCTGTTGGGTCCTGCCATCACCAAGCTTGGTTAATAAAGACTTCTTAATAAATGCTGGACTTGTCTGGCGCGATCTCTCTCACATCCCACAATGGATGTATGCCCCCTTGTATACAGTGGTCTAGAAATAACCAGTGGCTCTTCATGTTGGCTACATATTGGAGTTATCTGAGAGAGCTTGGGAAAATACTGGCAACTGGCTCCCTCACCAGTGATGATGACGTGATTGGTGTGGGGGAATGACGTTTAGGTTTATTGTCATTATTTACTTATTTGAGATGGAGAGAGGGAAAGAAAGGCATAGAAGTAGAGCACTCCTATCTACTGCTCACTCCCCAGATGCTTGCCATGGCCAGGGATGGGTCAGTGCCAAAGGCTGGAACCAGGGAATCAGTCTGGGTTGTGGCAAGGACCCAAACAATTAGGCCATGACTGTCACCGCCCAACATATGCATTAGCAGGAAGTTGGACTCAGAAACTCGGGCTCAGTACTGAATCTGAGTACCCCGATGTGGGTGGGAGACTGGTGGCTTCACCAGCATCTTAACTGGTAGGCTGATGCCCACCCCTGCCTGTGAGGTTTTAAGCTCCCCAGGTGTTTCTAATATTCAGTAAAGGTTGAGAACCACTCATAGTTCAAGTTCCTTCCTACTGTGAACATTTTTTCTAGTTAATTATTACAATAGCAGCTAACACTAATTGAATATTTACCATGTGACAGGCATAGAGATAAGAATTTTATGCAAGTAGCTTTAATGAATTCTCAGAACAGGCCAGTGTTGTCAGAAGATACTATTGTTCTTCCCATTTTACAGATGAGAAACTGGAGCTCCAGCAGGTGAGACTCCCAGGACCAAGGTCACACAGCTGCAAACTCGGCTTGGACCCGAGTCCAAAACCATGCTGTTACTGCTCTATAACAGAGACTCTCACTTCAAAAGAATAGGAGAATAATACAACAGGTCTGGAGGGAATGCATGATGGTATTCCAAACTATGCTTCCTGGGCATACTGGGCCTAAGGACAAATGAAGACAAATGACAAACAAACCCAGCCCAGCCTGTCACCCTGTGATAGGGCATGATGGCCACTGTCTACCTGCCATGTGGGAAGACTTGCAATGGGAATAATCTCTCTGTGGGGTGCAGAGCATTCTACAAATTCAAGGCTCAGGTACTACTGTGAAAAAGTGAAAAAGAGAGTGATAGGGCCAGCATGAGAGTCTGGAAGGGACATGATCTTCCCCTCAGGTGCCCACATTTTAGATGGTGCCAGATAGGAGCATGGAGAGGGTGGCTAGAGAAACCAACCTTTCTCTAAGACCCGTGGCAGGGCTCTCTGGGCGTCAGTGACTGCCAGGTCAACGCTGGTCTGAGCAGATGCTGCCCACCCAGAGAATGGAGAATATCAGGTCCTTGCACAAGTCCAGGTGGAACTCAGCCCAACGTGCTCTGGGCCTTAGCACCACAGCTTTGGGACCTCTGGACACACAGAACCACAGTCCTGGAGGAAGCTAGCCCCTCTGAAAGCCAGGGAGCCCATGATGCCCCAGGGGCTGATGCAGCAGGTGCAGGAGTGTGAGCTCTCTCCAGCAAGTTCTTCCACCGAAGATACCAAGTCCTTGTCTCAGAGTGGGGATGATAATAGGCTCTCTTGCAAACTTGAGTGAGATGAAATTAAGTGAGATGACAACCTTAACAGTGCTCAATGAATACCAGCTGCCAATACTGTTATTGTCGTGGCCGTTGTCTCTCCCTATGACGTTCCCTCCACATCTCACTGTATTTTTGGCTTCTAACACCTTTTCAGGATGATAATGTCTAGTGCAGAATGAGGCTTCTTTCAAACTTGATGGGTGGTTTTGGTTGACTTATTCAAGCATCTGTGTTTACCTTGTATATAGCATCATCTATTGCAGCTCCATCCTTTCTCCCTGTGTTTCCTCAGAATGATCTACCTGCATTCCACTCTACCTGCCTTTCACTGGATTGATTTCTAGCACTGGGTTGATTTCTTTGAGGTGCTCTGGGCAGAGCCACATGCCTGAGTCCAGGTATAGTTGTAACTTAACCTGCCCAAGCTTGGTTTCTGTGCCTTTCTCTAACTTTCCCATGGTTGGTTGTTCTCTGGGCCATATGCATTTTGGGGTCATGGATACCAGGCCCTTTTTTGGTCTTTTTGGTACTTGCTGAGGCCTAACCTGCCTGATGGTCAGGAGCAAATCACACCCCAGCCTGACCCATCGTCAACTTGGGCTCAACATCCAAATCCTTCCCTGGACTGCAGGCTGCCTGACCACTCACTGCCGCACTGCACTGCTCAGCAACTCTGCCACACAGATCTTCAATTCTTAAATGTGCATGCTCCATTCCCCTCACAGACCACCTTCTGAAGACCCTGTCTTCCCCTTACACACTGCCGCATCACTGGCTTCTCCGGCACCACACACATCACTGTTGCACCTGCACAATTTGGTGTGTATGGGGTGGGACTGTTTCCCTTTGGCTATAGTTTCAGCTTCAAGTGAACAAGGAGTCTGGTTTGCTCACTACAGTGCTGCAGGGGCTGCATACCCCTGGCACATGGTTAATGTTCCATCCATATTTTGAGTGGGCATTTGGAAGAGTGTTCAAGATGCCACTGGTGTGCCTGTTAGAGTGCCTGAGTTCAAGTCCTGGAGCTACTCTGATTATAGTTAGCTGCTCATGCACGTCCTCGGAGGCAGCAGGTGATGAGTTGAGTACTTGGGTTCCGACACCTGTGTGGGAGGCCCACACGGAGTTCTGGCATCAAGTTTTGATTTGGCCAAGCTCTGGCTATTATAGGCATTTTTTGGGGCTGAGTTAGCTGAAGGAAAATCTCGTTCCTTGTCTCTCCTCTCTTCCTCTTTTCAGATCATGTGGCATCCATTTGGATGAATTTTCTCCCCTTGTACTTATGTTCATTACGGGTTCTTATTATCTGGCTCTATTACTGTCTTCTGAAATTGTAAATTATTGGAGATACTGTTTTCTTTTAAATGCATTCATTTTAAAAAATGAGATACAGCTCACCTAACATGATAGTTGCCCTTTTAAAGTGTATAGTTCAGTGCTTTTAAGTGTATTTTCAACTAAAGCCACTGTGGATTTTCAAAGAAATTTCAACATCCTTCACTCCATCCTCAAATAAGCCTTGTACACACTGGTAGTCACTTCCCCTTCCTGTCTGCTCCCAGCAACCATCCTTCTAATTCCTATCCGGATGAATTTGCCTGTTCTGGGTATTTCATATCAATGTGATCCTACATTACATGGCTGTTTGTGTCTGCTTTCATTCAGCCTAATGCTACCAAGAGTCATCTATGTTGTTGCATGCGTTCGTACTTTCTTTCTTTTTATGGGTGAATACTAGTCCAGTGTATGGATAGCCCACACCTTGTTCACCTACTCATCATTTGTTTGACACCTGTGTTGCTTCTATGTTTTGGCTATTACAAACAATGCATCTGTGTGAGTAGACATTCTCTCCTGGTTATTCACTCTGTGTTTGATTTATTTATTTTTATTTTTTCAGGGCTGTCCTGTTGTTTTCTGGGGTTGCTTTAATTTTTATTTTGTAAATTAAGGAGGTGGGCCCTTTTAGGGGCTCTTCATGTTTAATTTTTATTTATCTTTGATCAAGAAGTGCTTTGGAAGCATATTAAAAAACATGGGGTCTCTGTTCAGATGACAGCTATGTGTGAATATGCGTTGTTCAGGGGTCTGCCAGCCACCAGAAGCTGGCGCGGGGTACTGCGCTTCCCTGGCTACAGGCTTGCACACAGCAGCATTTTAAGGGCAGCTTATTTTCTCCAACACAGAACTCCATTTACATTTTTGGCTTTTCCACATGGATATAGGAAATGGATAATTTGACTAATGAGTTCCGACCCATGTTCTGATTTCCATCTGGGATTGGAATGTTCAGCAGCCAATCAGTCGCCTTAATTTTTTCCACCCACTCTGTAATCATCTGATTGATGTGCAATTACCTCCCCCTGCTTAGACACACGCTTCCTCCTTCTCATGTTTCCCATCCAATGCCAGATAACCTTCATTCTTTTTCCATTTATTTTGTGTGTATTGGCCACTGTGTGATATAATTATTTTTGCAATCATCTTCTATTAGGTGAAAGAATATTGCAGTAGAGAAAGAATGAAAAAGAAAATAAATGCCTTCCTGACAAGTTCTAATATTTTATGTTCACAAATAATCTCCCAATATCAGAGCAATAATGCTATTTTCTCAATGTGCATTTATTAAAATGTAAAGTAGCTCCATTACATTGGGAACTAAAACCCTTGCGTTACCTTGACCAAAAAAAAAAAAAAAAAACCCTCAAAAAACACTTATTTATCTTAGATTCCATTTCTGGAATTTTAATATTGGTGCTGTTTTACTCCCCTCTCCTGTAGCCTTTATCTAGCTGGGGACTGAACCTGACAAGTTTGATTTCTAAAGAGGCATTGCTGAATGCCCAGGACCTTAATTTGGTTTTAAGAATTGCTTTTGGCTTTTGATTTATGATGAGGTTCTTTTCTGTGTAATTCTTTTGGCTGGAAACTGAATAGAAGTCTCCCTTTGTGGCTGGCATTTTGACACTGCGTTTTAAGACAGAGTACAGACGGGAGGACTAGAGAGAAGAGGATGGGGGTTAACACGGTGGAACTTACAAGTTGAAAGAGTTAGAATTAGTATCTGTCGGGTTCCTTGTGGTATTAACGGCATGTACCTTAGATTCCGATTTGAAGTCAGAATGCTGATTTCCAGACAGTCCGGTGAAAATTGAACTATTTTGGAAGTTAGAAGACAAGAGTGCTAATCCTGTTTTTTCTCTAAGTAACTTTGTTGCCTTGGCCAAATCATGGCTATTCTTGGGGCTGTTTTCTCAGGTGTGAAAGGAAATGAACGGAGGTGGATTGGTTTGATTCCTAGCTGAGTGTGAGACCACCCTGGAGAGACTTGAGAGCCATATTGATGGCCAGGCCCCTGGATCTATGAAGTTGGGACTTGCCATGGTGTGGGGGAAAGGGCTTGGGCTGGTGTGGGGGAAAGGGTTGGTGTCTTTATTAAATGTGGTCCAGGTGACTCAGTTAGGATGCCAGGGCTGAGCACCCCTGGCCACCTGATTTCAAGTGTTCTTCTGGATTTATGGTCACCCAGCCCTATGAGCTGAGCAGTGATCTCTCACAAGGCCAGGTGTGACAGAGGTGTTTGCAGACTGGTGGACCACAAACCTGCAGCTTGTGGGGGTTGAGGTGTCTCAATGGGGGAAGTCTGGGGAGACTCTGAATGGAATTGAATTTCTCTCAATATCAAGCCTGGATTGGGGCAGGTACATCATTTCTTCTTTGCGGGCCCACGGTGCTGAGAAGACAGATGAGCTGGAGCTGGTAAAATAGCTTTTGTTCCTTGGAGAAAGGCATGTAGAGAGATAAGGCAGGCTTATTATTTTTCAAGTGGAGCTGGAGCTGTTTAGCCCAGAAAAGAGGGGACCGAGGGGGACATGATTGCCGTCTTTAAGAGGCTGAAAGGCTGTCATGTGCAAGAGGGATTGGAGTGACTTTCGATGCTCCAGTGGGTAGAGTCAGGGAAGCCGATTACAGAGCATGGCAAGGAAGCCGCACTGTAACACCAAGCTGGGCTGTTTCCTGGGCATATCTCTTAGCACCTGCTTTGATGACCATCTTCCCTACATGGAGACCAGATCTTTCAAATCTGCCTTCTCAGCACCTTATCCAATTCTGGACACTCTTTCAAGGCATGTTTATCATTTCTATGATTATTAAAGACTGTCATTAATACCTGCTATGCAAAGGTCTCTTATTGCGTTCCTCTTTTAACTCTTTCCTTGCTATAGGAGGTATCTGAATTTATTGCTGCACCCTGTAGTTAAGGGAGCTGGAGCTCAGGGAGGTTGGAGAATTGTGCAAAAAAAAAAAAAAAAAAAAAAAAAAAAAAAAAAAAATCACAGCTGGCAAGTACCAGAGGCTGGGGTTGAACCTGGGCCCACCTGACTCAAAAACCTATGTCCTTGGGCCCAGCGGCGTGGCCTAGCGGTTAAAGTCCTCGCCTTGAATGCCCCGGGATCCCATATGGGCGTCGGTTCTAATCCCGGCAGCTCCACTTCCCATCCAGCTCCCTGCTTGTGGCCTGGGAAGGCAGTAGAGGACTGCCCAATGCATTGGGACCCTGCATCCGCGTGGGAGACCTGGAGGAGATTCCGGGTTCCCGGCTTTGGATCGGCGCATCGGTCCGTTGCGGCTCACTTGGCGAGTGAATTATCGGAGGGAAGATCTTCCTCTCTGTCTCTCCTCTGCTGTGTATATCTGGCTATAATAAAATGAATAAATCTTAAAAAAAAAAAAACCTATGTCCTCAACCACTGTACTCCCGCACCTATCTGGACCCTGGGTGGGCTGTACAAGAAGACAAAAGAACTGCTCAGCCCTGGAGTCACTCAGGTTGAAGGGAGCATTGATTTGTATAACAGCCAGCTCCAGATGACTATGGAACTGGAGGACAAGTATATTCTTTTAAGTCCTAGGTCCCCTAATCACTGTTCCATCAGCCTCTTACCCCAGGCACCAGAAAGGTGCAAGCCTGATGCAGAGGTGCAGCCTAACTGTTTCTCAGGTGGTACTGCTCTATGGCAGGTGTGGTCCTCTGTAGGTGATGAGTATGTGGTCTCCTCTGCCACCTGCTTGGATGTCTCATTCAGCCTTCAAGGTCACATGACTGGGAAGCAGACACCTTTGCATGCCTCTTGTGATAAGACAGGATGGAAAGAGAAGTCCTGCATGTGTGTATCTGTACATATGTGTGCCTGTGAGGGGATGTGACTGTGGCTACGAAACATCACGTTAGTGCCTCTGTCCACTCCACACAGGCTCAGTGACCATGTTGCCACTCTTCTCCGAGCACACAGCAGAGGGCTGGATGTGGTTGGGGAAGTTGTGGGTGCTCATTGGAAAGCTTTCATCAAACTGATGGCATAGCTCATGGCTCAGAAATAACATTAGTGAGATGGCCTTGCCAATTAGGGGAGCTGGGGAAGATGGATGGGAGAGGGGACTACAATGGCGGTCAGGGCTGGGAAAAGGAAAAAGTAATGAGCAAGTTAGGGTCGTGGTGATTCCTTTACATTGGAGTGTGCTGCTTGAAAGTACGTGCCATTCTTCATAATCATGGCCCTAAAGAAACCTTAGCCTGAAAGAGGGAATTAGGTCAGGCACAATGGGCATTCTCCTGCTAGACTGGGTAGGCGAAGAGATGGCCCAGGAAACCCCAGATGGTTGTGCAGGGGCCGGGGGCTTGGCAGTAGTGGGCAATAGTGGGCTGTGGTGGGCTGGGTGGCCAGAGAAAGGAGCAGACATTTGCAAATCAGGTACTTAAGCTTATTCCCCATTTGTTGCTCATAATGATCATCTGGACTAGGTCATAGGATTTCCATTTTATAGATGGGAAAATTGAGACTTTTAGATTTTATATTTATGTGAGAGACAGAGTCACACACACACACACACACACACACACACACACTCACACACACACTCCATCTCTATCTACTAGTTCATTCTAGCTGGAGCTGGACATGTGTTAAAGCTGGGAGCCCAGAACTTAATCCAGGTCTCCCACAGCGGTGGCAGGCACCCAGTCCTTGAGCCATGACTACTGCCTTACAGGGTCTGCATCGATGGGAAGCTGAAGTCAAGAGCCAGACGTGGCAAGGGAACCCTGGCATTTCCCTGTGGGACGTAGGCGTCCTAACTGCTGGGCTAAATGTGCACCCCCTCGCAGGTGCCTTGGAGATTAAATTAGAGACAACAAGTGAGTGAGTCTTAACTAAACGTGACTCACAAACTTGTGTTCCTGTCCTTACATCACACTGAATTCCAATTTGCCATTAGGCGGGGCCGCTTGGGAGGATGCTAGGCACAGAGAGCTTTGCTAATGGGCTTAGTGAATTCTGGTGAGGGGGGGTGGGGGCCACCTCAGGTCTTGGAGGTCCTCCTGCCTGGCTCGGATGAAGCTGATGACCCTACCCACCCGACAGGTTGCTGGAAGTTGGAAAGGTGTTCCTGTAACCGAATAAATACGTTGGGTGGGTGTGCTCAGGACATGAGAGGACAGCTGCACAGACACATGGCCCCTTCCTTCTAGAAGTACTGTGGTAGGGAGAGAAGAGGATCACTAGGTCACTTCAGAGAAGTTCAGGGATACACCCAGGCTGTGGGGAAAGTGAAATTCAAAGCTGGACACTCATTTTGATTTCCTTTTATAGAATATACACTTATTTATTTTTGAAAAGACTTTGAAGATGCAAACTGTTTTCTTTGGAGAAATAGAAAACCACCTCCTCACTAGTCTTTTTGCTTAAAGATTGCTAATAAATTGGCTTTCTTATCAAAGGTTGGTGGGGTGAGCAAATCAAGAGCATGTAATTGCCGTGTGTGGAGTCTCTGTAAGGCACTGCTCTGCGAGAGGTCAATTACACATATTATCCTAGCGGCTAGGAGCATGCCTTGTAACTTGGCAAGATAGGCTGATTTTATTCCCATTTTCTCAGATGACAAAACTGAGGTCTAGAGGGGTTCATGGACTTGTCCAGAGCCGCTTCCTATATGAGACTCTTTCAAAAAGCACGTGGAAAATAGAATTAAAAGATTATTTTGGTGTAAAAGTAAATCTGTGTACAGCAATGGTCTTCAAAAAGTTTGTGGAAAATGTATAATAAAAAAAACTACGCATGGGTTTAAAAGGTCTTGGGCCCGGCGGCATGGCCTAGCGGTTAAAGTCCTCGCCTTGAACATCCGGGATCTCAAAAGGGCTCTGGTTCTAATCCCGGCAGCTCTACTTCCCATCCAGCTCCCTGCTTGTGGCCTGGAAAAGCAGTTGAGGACGGCCCAATGCATTGGGACCCTGCATCCGCGTGGGAGACCTGGAGGAGGTTCCTGTTTCCCGGCTTCGGATCGGCACAGCACCGGCCGTTGGGTCTCACTTGGGGAGTGAATCATCTCTCTGTCTCTCCTCCTCTCTGTTTATCTGACTTTGTAATAAAATAAATAAATCTTAAAAAAAATAAAATAAAAGGTCTTACACCACAATTAACCTATCTTTTAATTCCCTTTTCCATAGACTTTTTGAAGCACCATGTATCAAACTCAGCATTGAACCCACGGCTGTAAGATTGTAGAAGCGGAGTGCTCTTTCTACTCCTTGATATGAGGCTATGAATATGCAAATCTCAGAACGGGAGAACCAGAGTTCAGCTCACCTTACCTATTTAATGCAAAAAGCCTTCCTGGAGCATTCCTGATACAGGCTGTGATTTGATTAACCCACCTCTATTGATGGAAGACTCCTTAATTGCTCCACGGGGCAGCAGTTCCACTGTTTGATCTTTCATTTGTTCACCTAGGGAATATTTAATAAATGTCTACTATGTGTCAAACACTATTCTAGAAGCTAAAAACCCAAACAAGAGCCTGGCTCTCACGGATCTCAATTTCTAGTTGGGGAAGCAAGCGCTAGAAAACAAAGGAAGCAAATATGCAGGAGTCTGAGGTGATGACGGCCATCCTGGAGAATGGAACGCAGTTGCAGGAGCACTTGAGTATGGAACCATCCACCTAACAAGTAGGCGAAGATGCTAGACTGGCAGCAACTGGATGAGAAGTAAAGCACAGGAGGACAGCATTGTCCACAGACTGAGGGGGAGGGCATTTAAGGCAGAGGAAACAGGAAACAACCAGGCTGTGAGGAGAGCCTAGGACTGGCACACTAAATGAGGCGAACAGCCGGGAGTACCACCAGCTAGGAGAGGAAGGGAGAGGTGCTCAGGGAGGAGGCCGGAAGCCAGCTGGTGCAGGGCCCACCTGCCACAGGGAGGGCTTTGGAGCTGCTCCGGAATGTGGTGGGATGCCATCAGCTGGGTTTGAATGGGGAAGTGACATAATCTGATTCATATTTTTAAAAGGTTGCCATGTGGAGACTAGATAGCAGGAGGCACTGTAACTGTTGGTGAGCCAATTTTCCCTTCTACTGGTCAAATATGATTTTTTAGTAGCGATCCTTGCACTGAAAGCTAAGTGAAATGAAGAACAATGCCACTTCCTCCGCTCTTCAGATTTTTAAAAATTGGCTTATCAAGCTTCCTTTTAGTTATTTTTAACTCCCTTCATTCTTTCAATTGATCTTTGGAGTTCAGACCCAAGGTGGATTCTAGACCCACCATCTTGGTTATTCTTCATTATCTTATCTCTTGTTTGCCTATCTTCTTATTAAAATGCATCATTCAGCATCAAATATGCCTTTGTGCACTCTGAGACCCAGGAAAGAAGAGCCTCAGTAGGAGTTTTCAGTGTGGGGCTCTTGTGTCCAGAGAAGAGTGAGCCCCCTTCTGCTGCCAAACACAACAGTGTGTGTGTGTGTGTGTGTGTGTGTGTGTGTGGAGAGCAATGGCGTGTGCATGTCTGTATTGTACATACATTTCTAGGAAAATGCAGACTCATGAAAGTCTCAAACAGAACCTTATGCTTCAAAGTCACTGCCCTGGGACATGGAGCCAAGGCATTTTGATCCTACACAAGCTACCAGCAGTTTCCTGTCTGGCTTCATGTTCATTTTTTTCCTGCCTGCTTCAAATCCCTGTACTTGTTGCTGGATCTCTTCTTCCTTCCTCATATCCCGCTTTACATATGTTCTATAGCCTCTTATAAATCATTGGAAATCAGGCAAGACTTGTTCTTTCAGAACAGAAACTAGTGTACCCAATCTGGCTGGGTGAGAACAGAAGTGGGTATAGTGCCAGAGGGCTTTCCTCGCCATGCCTTTGAGCGGACTCACAGATCTTTGGAGCTGGCCTCCGTGTTCCATGGGCAGACTTCATTAAAGCAGGGCACAGGCCTGGGGAGCAGTTTGCCTGGGAGCTTAGGCGCAGGACAGAGTCACTTCAGAGAATTATTATTCATTTCCCATTGCAGTTAATTTTGGCACCTTCATCAGGGTTTAAATTCCAGTACCATATCATATCAAAGGAAAAAAAAGGTTTTGATGTACGTGTTAATTACTGCTAAGATGTAGCTACTTAAATCAAGAGATTAATCCTCATTTGACTATTCAGAACTGCTCTGAGAGTGGGGTTGGAGGGGACCCCCTTTGATTTGGGTTATTTAAATAGGTGATGAGAACTTCAAGCAAAATGGCTTCCTATTTTTCAAACCAGCATTTGGATGTTTTGCAATTAGTACCCTGCTAAAAGAAAAAAAGTTAGCAAAATCTAGCTCATCAGGGCTGGTGGTATGCAACACAGGGGTGCTGGTTAACATTCTGGGTGTTCCACTTTAGATCCAGCTCCCTGCTAATGTGCCTGGGAAAGTAGCAGAGGATGACTCGGATACTTGGGGCTTTGCACCTACATGGGAGACCTTGAGGAAGGTCCTAACTTTCACTTGGCCCAGTCCTAGTTTTTGTGGTCATCTGAGGAATGAACCAGCAGATGGAAGCTTTCTCTCTCTCTCTTTATCTCTGTCTCTGCCTCTCCTTCCTCTCTAACTCTGCCTTTCAAATAAATAAATAAATAAATAAATAAATAAATAAATAAATAAATAAATAAATTTATGGGAAACAAGGTCCTCTAGAATTTTCAAGTCTTTGTATCTGTCTTGGAAAATCGGAGAAAGGTTGGAATAATACATACTTTTTTAAAAAAGGATTTTGTCTTTTATTGGAAACACAGATATTCAGAGACAAGGAGACATATAGAGAAAGATCTTTTGTCTGCTTTTTCACTCCCCAAGTGACTGCAATGGCCAGAGCTAAGTCGGTCAGAAGTTAGGTAGCCAGGAGGTAGGAACTTTCTCAGGAGCTCCCACACAGGTGCAGGATCCCAAGGTTTTGGGATCTCCTCTGCTGTTTTCCCAGGCCACAAGCAGGGAGCTGGATGGGAAGCGGAGCGGCTCAGACAGCAACTGGCACTCATATGGGATCCTGCAGTTGCAAAGCAAGGATCTAGCCATTAAGCTATCACAAGTGACCCTTGAATAATATAAATTTATGTGCTCCAAGTCTTGAGAATTTGCAAAGTGATAGTCTAGTAGCAGGTGTTATCTTTTTCTAAAGATTTATTTATTTTTATTGGAAAGTCAGATATACAGAGAGGAGGAGAGACAGAGAGGAAGATCCTCCACCTGATGATTCACTCCCCAAAGGCTAGAGTTGATGGTCCAAAGACAGGAGCAAGAGCTTCTTTCAGGTTGCCCATGTAGATGCAGGGTCCCAAAGTTTTGGGCCATCCTTGACTGCTTTCCCAGGTCACAAACAAGGAGCTGGATGGGAAGTGGGGTCACCGGGATTAGAATCGGTGCCTATATGGGATCGCAGTGTATGTAAGGCAAGGACTTTAGCCGCAAGGCTATCGTGCTGGGCCCGTGATATCTTAAAAGCATGTAAGAGGCTTAACAAGTAGATCCACGTAGAAAATAATATACTGTGGTTTAAAAGCACAAACTGTCAAAATGAGACCACTTTTGGATATATTCTTTATAAGAACTATCTTGGATGAATCTTAAATGTGCCTTTTTTTTAATATCAGGAAACTGTAAAACCCATCAAAACACCATGTTATTTACCAAGTGATTAAATAATAGTCATTTATTATGGTTTTACAAGAACATTGTTTTCTTGCATTTCCAAGGCTTTATTGCCTGAGATAGAACACTTTGCTCCTAATAATCCCTATTGATTTTTACTGTATTACCTTATATTTTTAGATTTGTTTTACTGCTTTACACTAAATTCTGTCTTAATGTGCTATATAAACTCAGATACATTGTGAGGGTTCTCAGACCTTCTGAAGATAATGAACCTGTCCAACATGGATGAAAAAATAGTCAGTTCTGCAGTGCTCAAAGGGGACCAGTGGAGGAAGAAACACGATGGTTCGGGTGACTTGTTTTATTTCTGGACAGTTGAGGTGTAGGGAGGATGTGCTGGGTGGTGGCGAGGTGGAGCCTCTTCACAGGTGGGAGGAGTCTCTGGGGTTACGTTGAGGTCACTCTTCTGCTGTGGTTGCTCACCTCTCTTGAGAAACATGGCTCACATTGCATCCACAAAATACTTGGCATGCAAGAATTGCTCATTTGCTAAATCAGCCAGTGGAGGATTCTTGGTGTTCTTAGAGAAAATCATTGTATCTTTGAGTAATATGTCTTTATTTTATTCTTTTACAATTTATCTATTTGAGAGGTAGAAAGACGAGAGAGTCTCCATTTGCTGGCTTTTTTCCCAAATGCCCCAGATGGACTGCACAGGGCAGAACCAAAGCCAAGAGGCAGCAACTCAGTGCAGGTCTTCCATATGGGCAGCGGGGTGTCAATTCCTTGAGCTGTCACCGATGGGAAGCCGGAGTCAGCAGCCAGACCTGGGCTGGAAACCAAGCCCAGTACTCTAACATGGATTATGGCGGCTCAACTACCAGGTTTACTAGGTGGTGTTTCATGGTTTTTCAAGGTGCCTTCTGAATGTTGTTGAAAACAGTGATATGTTATGTTGCAAGTTGGACTTGCATTTCAATTTTCTGGACAAAGGTCTTGGGGGTCTGGAGGAAGGAGTGTCAGGGTGCTTCTTGCTTATGAGTGTCAGGGTGCTTTTGCAGCTAATCCAAGTGAAAGAAGGGCTGCTGTTGACAACCCCTCTCCATGGTAACCAAGGGTGCCTGGAACCACAGCAAGATGGTGCCTCCTCCTCCTGACTGCATGCCCTAAATGTACTTCTGTACCACTCGACACTTGACTATCTGGAGCTCAGATCCTGAAAAAGAAATAACTACAAGAGCTATAGTTTTTAAGTGTTGGCTACATTTTTATAGTGGTAACTACACCATCCTACATTAATTCTTTTCATTCTTAGAATGGATATTATCAAGCACATACATCAATTCCATTTTACAATGGAGAAACTGAAGCAATGTGAGGTTAAATATTTTGCCCAAGGTGACACACACAGCTAGTGATTGGGGACTCCAGAATTCAAATCCTTGAATCCTGACTCCAAGCATCCAAGGTTCCTTCCTAATTACATACGTATATCATATTTATCATTGACAAAGCACTACTCCTTAATTGCCCCCATTTAATTTTCCCAATAACCTTTGGCTGTCTTTTTGAGATAAGAAAGCAGGAATAGGCAATCATTTATCTACAGTGACACAGCCACAACCCACAGTGGAAAGCCTTTCTCCCTCTCTTAAGCACACCTATGTTGACTGGAAGATTTGCCAGCATATCATGGGGAAGGAGCACCTCGGAGACAAGTCTCTGAGGATCAACCTTCAGAGCGGCAAGTGATCTCAAGCTGGCTGATGAGTGAGTGGATAGAGGGAGCCCTCCTAACCCTCCCCCTTGTCTGAGTGTCCCCTGCACATGCTCTTGTCAGCTGATTACTATTTCTCTTGGGTGGGTCCCAAGTTCTTTGAAAGAAGGGACTGTGTGGGTATCTATGATGCTGTGTCCTTGATGGGCTGATGTGATTTTATAGCCACTGCAATGACCAGAAAAGCATCTGTGTGTGTTGAAAGTGGAGAGCAGGAAAGAGTGGCCAGTTGGAAGGTGGAAAGGGCATGCCAGGAGGGAGATAGGGTTCCTGCAGTCAGGCCAGACTGTGTGCAGGGGTGCCCCTTCTGCTTTCTTAAAACAACTGAACAGCCAGAGAGAGGTGAGCAGAGAGCTGATAAACAAATATTAACGTAGCAATCAAAGACAAATGTTGAAAATCTGATACTGAAGAAAATGAACAAACCAGCTAGAAAATTTGCTTTTCCTGTGTTGGAACCCTCTGCAGAACCCAACAGTAACAGTTTTATGTTTTACTCAGCCCCTGGTTCAGAAGGGGCTGTCCAGTAGGCATTTTATCCCACAGATAAAGCGATAGTGAGTAGTTCTCTGAATTCACCAAATAATGTTGGCACTAGTTAGAATGCAGGGCACAGTAGCTCAGATGAGGAAGGCCCAAGAGCAGCTCTCTGCTTGCCCTGTAGCAGCTGTGCTCTGGGAGGGATCATGCTGGCTGGTGATGGATGCTGAGTTAGTGCTTTGAGATCCCTGGAGCACAGGTCAGGTCACTAACAATGAAAATGGCATTTGGGGTCAAATCAATAGAAAATGGCGCACCAGGACACCTAGGTGGGAAAGCAGGGATGAGCAATGGGAAGGTTAGAGCATGGAATAAGTTTGTACAACTGGAATCATCTGTTCTTTTCCCTAAATAAATTATTCTCTTCACTGATTTCCACTAGGAAAAAAATCCCCCAAAACCCAGGATCTGTCTTAGAAACATGAAGCATAAATCACTTAGAGTAGTAAGATGAGGAAAGCGCCATCAGGTGCCTAAAATGCAATTATAATTGAAAGAGCAAGAATTATTAGTTCATTTCTGGTAGATGAAAACGTATGTTTATACCCAGGTAAAAAGTCAGCCCAGTCTCCCCTTCCCCTTCTGGGTGCCTTCAGAGCGGGAACTCTCCCAGGCTATCCACCTGACAGATTAAGCTCGGCAGAAGCAGGCTGCCTGGGCACGTTGTGTAATTCAGCATTAAGTATCCTATTGATTCACTGAAGTGCCGCCATGGATGTTAATGGAGACAGATATTGTGGCTGTGATTTTTCAAAGGGCTGAGTAATTCCCAAGCATCAATAACATCTGTCATGATGTAATGCAGGGCAACCTCAAGATGTTTGACTTGAGGCCAGCCTTCAAGGGTGAGGCTGCTGAAAGGGGCCCTCGGATAACAACCCAGGCCTTGGGGAGGCAGTTTGTGCTTTCTCAAGAGCTACCAAGTTGACAATGGTTGGAATTGGAGAGGGGGTGTGGTAACCATGGACAGCATCCGCTAGTCACTCATCCTAAAAGTCATTGATCAGCAGGAAGTAAGGCCATCTCCACCTCCCACCATGGGAGCCTTCTGGACCGTGCAGGGTCTGGCTCACCATATTGAAGAGAATGATGTGGTGAGGCAGCGGATCCACTCCAACCCTAGCAGCTCCTGGCCTGTGCCCTGCTTGATTGGAGCACTTGGCCATGTCAATGGTTGATTTCAGTGCTTTCAGAAAGGTTAAGTGACTCATTCAAGGCCACATAGCAGGGTATTCAGGGACTAGGCTCGATTCCAGATCTTTAGGATTTCTCCTCTAGGTCTGTTCTCCATCACCTTTGGATAGGAGCTCTGGAAACCATTTGAAATTTATGGCCTGAAACAAGTGCTTTTTCCTTCTAAAAGGGCTCTGTAAAAATCTTAGGGTTGGTAATTGTAAGGAATCAATTACTCTCAAGCAAATCCCATTTCAGTCAAATTTTGCAGGCTGTCCAATCTTTCCTACATTCCAATTCATTCTCCATGCTGCTACTCACATTATCTTGCTACAAGACAAATCCGATCTTGTCACTTGCTAGCATGAAGACCTCCATCACCCTCTCTCTGCTGACAGGTTAAACTCACAGACTCAGCCCCTGGCCTGCAGTGTTGTGCTGATCTTTCCTGTTCCCAGCAAGCTGAACACCACAGAAGTCCCATGCCCTTTTATTCTCTCCCTGTTTTGTACAGGGGATTCTCTGGGTTTGCTGCCTGACCTACAAGAGCCAGTTCTGCTTTCTGTCCCTGGGATCTCTCCCCCTGCCTCTCCTGGGAAGAGTATCACACAGAACACTGCACATTCTTGATTTCCTCTTTAGATGTGATGGCCTTCCCTTGTACTGTATTTACTTGTTTTCCTGTCTGTCCCTTCCATTGGAATTCGAGTTTCTGTGATCAAGGATGTGCCTTTTAAACTTTGGTAGTTCACTTGTTGGCACACAGCAGGTACACTCTATCTGCATGGATTGTGGAATTTGAAATGTATTGGTGTAGGAGCTATCATGTTGGCCCTATGAGATGCATGCTTCTATTGTCTTTCTAGAAGTGCCTCTCCTCAGCTGCACAGTGAGGATGTTGGGGAGGGAAGTGATCTGCAAAGCTGGCTATGCGTTAACCTTCATGCCCCTAGTAAATAGTGGCTCTGAATGTCTGTGTAGCCAGGCACCCACTTGAGAAACCGAGTCTGATGTTTTAATGGAGAAAATGGTTCTTTGGATGTTGATGGAGTCAGAATGGTGAGCAACATTGACATTCTAATATTCATTAACTGGCAGGGCATGAACACAGTCCAATGACGATGCACACAGCCACGGGGTTGGCAAAGTGATGGGATCCCCTGTGTGATCCTTGCTAGTTGCTGGGCACTACTGAGGGTCTTGGAGGGATATTTGGGGCTAGTAGAGATGTAGATTGGATGAAGGAGCTTAATAGTGACTATTGACAAGCCAGTCTGAAAGTGGTTCATTATTTTAACAATCGGCCCTGGATCCTGCTGACCTGGTACACACTGACCTATTGATAAAAGCAATCACAATTTTGAATCCTTGCGTGTTTTTGAGTGTGCACGCACATGTCCATTTGCATGTGGGGGAACAAGGCTCAGCTTCTATAAGGCAGCCTCTGAGCAGAAACTCTTACTTCATGTGTTCAGCATGAGGGGGAGAAGGTGAATTTCAGGCTGAGGAATGGAAGGAGCAGGGCACAGAAGTATGAACAGACTTGTTGAATGTAGGTTGTGTGTGATGCTTGGGATGCTGGGGGAAATGTGTTTTGAGAAACAGAATGGAGCCAGTCTGTGAAGGTTCTTGAGAGCCATGGTGAAGTCTGGTTATTGTGCTGATATTGCTAAGGGCAGTCCTATAGCCAAATTTTATGCCTAGGATACACTTTAGGATGGCCCTTGCTGGGACAAAGAATGGCACTGTCTTCACCAAGTTTGAGGTTGTCAGCTGGCAATGGGATAAGCTTCTCCTTAATTAAGAGTGTCATGGAAGTGTCCCTGACTCCAAGGGGACTGACACAGCCAGTTGGGTTGCCACATGGCCGACATGTCCCACCATGCTACATCATCTTGTAATTAACACGTCTTGTCAGGTCCAGCAGTTGGCTTCAGCAAACATGCTCTGAGCAGCTGTCACTGGGACCCTGCATGGGGTTTGCTGCCTCATTAGCTTGAGAGAACGGAGATGGAATTGGTAGGAGGAAGGAAAAGACTGTTCCTTGTAGGGGGTGCTGGCAGGATTAGAGTGATGTCAGATGCGCAGAAAGCACTCACAACAGAGGTTAAGATCTCAACTCGGAGTGCCTTAGGCCTTTTCCACTTCGCTGCAGCTAGAGATTAGCATGAAGTTCAGGATGGCTGGAAGCAGCCCAGGAGTCAGGAGACCATTTCCTTATCTTCTCCAACCACCTCACTAGATTCCATGTCCTCATAGACAGTAAGCGTGATCCCATCTCAACTCAACTCCGAGGCTTGTTGACTAGATTGAATGAGAAAATGGCCTGTTGCTTTCCTGAGTGGTAAAAATCTCTAAGTACTATAGAAGTAAGGCCAGAGCCTCTCTGACTGGGGGTGTCTATCAGGAGGAGTTCTTTGCTCAGGCAAGATTAGTTCTGTTCTTTCTCCTCTTGTCTTGGGTTTCTCACCTGCATCCTTCACACACTGTCCATCACTCATTGTGTCAAGCCATGTTCTCTGGCCCCTACGTCTGCCCATAGTCCACCCCACTCTGAGAGACCGTCCCTGATGGGGGTGGGTAGGCGCTGTCTGAGGGTGTTGTGACTGCCTAGACATGATTGAGGCCATCTCCATCTCCAAGAGCTAGATTTGGAGCACATGTCTCAACTTTGTGAGCATCCAGTTGGCAGTTGGCAAGTGTCATTCGTTGAGCAGCAAAACCAGTATACCACCCTCTCCTAGCTCTCATAGCTATGATGCATGACCTCCTACTTTCTTCCTGTAACTTATCCTATGGTCAGCATTTCATGAGCCTTCTCCTGAGTCAAACTCTTGTTTTTCTTGGGGACAGTGCATATCTGTTTCCTCTTTATTTCAGCAGACAGTGGATACTTGGTCGCCATTCTCTCTGCCTGAGTTCTAATGTGCACTCCTATCTGTCTTCCCATTTCTCCATATCAATTAGATTTCCTGAAGTCCAGACTTCTACATGGAGCCAGTCCCCTCCAGGTCTGCTCCTCCTGTACAGGGTCCGTGCTGGGTGAAGTCTGAGCAGTTGCAGAGGTTGTGGAAGCCTCTGGCAGCAGCAAGGAGGTGGAAGATACTAAACCCATACAATTTGTAAATTTTTGATGACGAATAGTCAAAGGGCACATTTGAATCAAGGGGGCTGGGAATAACAGATCATGAAATGCTGACTGAGGATTTTCATTAAAATGGTTCTGTCTTTTTAATTTTCTACTTCCTTCCACCCTCAAGGATGCTTAGGTCTTACTTCTGGACCAGGCTTGTGCACAAAAAGTGTGCCTTCTATTTCCCCTGAACACACTGTTCTCTGGTGACCCAGGGCCTCTTTAGCCTGGACGCATCCTGGGGTTGGTTTGACAGGAGGTGCCACATGCAGATGGAGGCGGATCAGTACTGTGCTTCCCATGCCAAGCAGATGTCCAAACCCCAGGAAGCACAGAGGGGTTCTATGAGGGCTCTTGATGAGTGGCAGCTGCCAGCCACATGAGCTTCCTGTGGTGAAGGCTGGGGGACCAGCTGAGAGACATGTGGGCCAAAGGGGTGTTCCTTGGGCCTATCATGTTACTTTCCTTTCCAAGTGGCCCCATGGGGAGTGGGACGCCAAGGCAGCTGTGAGAGGTCTTTGCACAACATTCCCCATGGATGACTCAGTTTGCTTCTCCAGATCCATGTTCCTCTGTGCTGCATCAGGGAACCTGAGCTGCATAGATTACATCAGGAGATGTCTTTGCTTCACATTGGGCATGCCTAGTGAGCAAGCCCTAACAAGGTATTAGGTGGAAAAGGTTGGACTGTTTACTCCCATAGCTCTTTCTTTGTGGGATCATTTTAAGTTTGGTTGTGTCTCTGCTGCTTCTCTGGAAGAACCTCTCTGGTTCTGTTATTCATCCTTCCTACATTCCTATACCCCCTTGTTCCTGGTGGGTGGTACAGTGGGGGCTGTCACTCTTCCAGCCCAGAGTATTGTACTGTTACTCCCTGAACACAACTTTTTACACAGTCTCACAATGAAACACTCCCCACGTGACTTGATTTGAGTGTGTTATGTGTTTTCTGCTAGGACCCAGAGACCCGGATAGAGCCACCTGTTCTCTGCTAGGAATGGGATCAGAGAGGGTCATATTGGCTTCAGGAGACTCCTTGGGAGCCCAGTATTGTCTTGTGGATGGTAAAGGTCCCCGTTTCTACATGGATGTGTTGAGTTGGGGGAAATGCTAAATGAGTTTACCTCCCAGGAACCTGTGTCGGTTCTTGGACTTATTCAGAAGTCCTCATAGAGTGAACCAGCAGACCTCCCTGTGTGCAGAGTGGAGTGAGCAGCAGTGTGGGCTCCTTCCTCTCCTAGGCTATTGTGCTTGTCTCACTCTGTAGCTTACGTCACTGAGTTGAATGACTTCACCTGAATTTCACAAGCATGTTCTTGCCAAACAGTGTTTAGCAAAGTTGTGAAGCAGACATTCTAGCAATTAATGTGAATATCTCCCTCTTTTGTTCCCTGACCCCATGACTATCTAATCCCTGCTTTTTATGAAGACTTGTTTTTCAAGGGAAAAATGAGCTAGATAGACCTTGACCTCGGGCTGGGAGAAACACCATTGAAAAAGAGCCTGTTACCCAGACTTCCAGGCTTACTGTTACCCTTATTTATTTCCATGCTGTTCTGGAGCTGCTTTCTAATTAGGGTTTCTGATCTTGGTCTAGCAGGGTAATTACTTCCTGCTTATGTCTTATTCCAAGTTCCCAAACTCTTAGAAATATTCTCTACTGTTAATGAGGGAGCTTGTTTTTCACTCCTGATTGGGCCTTCTGCTTGATATTTAGGTTGGTGCTTTCAATCCTGCATGGTACTGGACTCCCATTAGCACTGCCACTCAAAGTAAGGGTCTCCTGAGGAATGCACGAGTCCAAAGAGCATCCCTCTTGAACTGTCACTGAGCCACTGCGCTGTGTGCCTGGCTACTCTTCCACAGGTTCTGTGCTGTTTCCCTCCTCCCACCCAGCTCCACCCTCAGGGCCCTGGCCAATTACAGAGACAGGTGGTTTCTTCTAGACATGATCCTCCCAACACATCAGCTTCCATCCTTGCCCAGAGTCCTCTGCACCAAGAGCCAGTCCCACCCTCTCACACATAATGACACAGCAGCCCCTTGAGCTTCACTTAGTTGTCTGTGTCATCAGTCAATATTTGTTCATTCACTCATTCATTCATTCATTCCACCATTCATTGAACAGCCTTGAGCTACCTGAATTTTGTAAACTTCATCTCATTCCGTCCTCACAGAATTCTAGCAGGCATGCTCTATTGTGGTTGCCATTTTGCACATGAGGAAACTGAGTCAAAGAGTGATGATGGGGCTTGCCAAGAGTCACACAGCTGGTAAACGTTGGAGCCAGTGTTGAAAGCACTAGCACCCAGAGCTTAAACCCTAGCACCATGTAGTTAGCTATATACAGGCATCTTTAGTAATTCATCTGTAAAATTAGGAAGTTCTGAGAAGGGTCCATCTTTCCCCAGCTTATGGTGGCTCTGCTTAGAGTAGGTAGAACTGTGGTATGGAAAAGAGATGGAAATCAGGAAAGAAGACCCTGAAGGAGAGGAGAGGGCAAGTGCAGGCAGAACCAGTCTGTCTGAGATGATTTGCATCTGAGGCAGAATGGAGCAGTGGCAGGCTGTCACAGTCTTCTCCTGTATTGACATAATAACAATCCCCTACTTTTGTTAGCACTTTGTAGTTTTCAAAGCACTTTCACATCCATTATCTCATTTTATCCCCACAACAATTTTGCAAAGAGCCAGGAATTGTTGTTCTTATTTTGCAGATGAACAGGCTTAGTGAGGCCATGAATGTGTCCTAAGTGGGACATTTATTAAAAAAAAAAAGGAGGACCCAGAAAAATACAAACTTGGATCCCTGACTCCTGATGCCACGATCTGGGTGTCAAATTCTGCTCGTCTCATCATTGCTTTCTGATTTGGAGCCAGGTGGTAGGAAGGGATGGCTTCTCAGACTCTCTGAGCTCCCTCTCTGTTGGATGCAGGCTAACTCTGGACTACACCAAGTGGTGATGCTCAGATTTTATTTGGCATCAGCACCCTGTGGGAGGCTGTCACTCAGATTGCTGGGTCCTGCTTCTCATGTTTTCAAATTAGGAAGACTGGATGGGACCTGAGAATCTGCGTTTCTCATGAGTTCCCAGGTGAGGCTGAGGTTGTTCTTCTGAGGACTGTGCACTTTGAGAACCAGTGGTACAAAACAATGGCTGATGGGTTTCCCTCATCAAGGCTCATATTCTGGACTAAAGAATCCCTAGACACAGAAAGAGTTGCCTGTGTGGTCTCTCCCTTTCGTGAAACATGCGTGTAGGTTTTGCTTCACTGACTGACTACTGTGTGGCCCAGAGAATGGGAAGAAAACCTAGGGCTTTTTGGTTCAGACACACAAAAAGGAAAAATGTCCACACATGAGATTATTAATTCTTTGTTCAATTAAGTTATGATCTCTAAAATTATCACAATATTTGGCTCAGAGGAAAGCAGCATTGAATAGCTTGTTCCACGTAATGTGTGAATAATGTAACTTTATTACTTTTCTCGCTAGTGAGTAATTGTGACTGACACATTGGCAATAACACGGATTACCTTCTTGCCCTCCCCTCTCCCTACTCCCAGCACTGAGTGCTCACTTTCCTGTCTCTGCTCTTCCTCAGCCACTGTCCTCCAGCCACCGCCTTTCCCTTTCCATAGAGGCATCCGAGGAAGGGACAATGAGTGCCAAAGACTGTGGGTGAGAAGCTTTTCCGACTCCCCAGCCAACCTGCTGGTGGTGGTAGTGGTGGGGGCTCTTACAGCTGCCTAAACTCTTTTTCCTGTTGTTCTTAGATAGCCTCCTCTACCTTCTGCTTCTCCAAGTCCCTGATCTGGTCATGCAGGGAGAAGATACCCCTAGTGTAGATGTGCGCTTCACAATAGGTATAATCTAACCTGTACTCATTGTTCTGGCGGTTTCTGGGACAGCTTGAGACAGGGGTTATTCTGCCAAAGATAGGAGTTTTTGTGTTTCCTTACTTTGAATTTCTCTCACTTCTGTTTCCAATCCCTCATTTCTGCTCCCAGGTGCTCTGGGCAATGAAGCTACAGGCAGCTGCTATCAGAACCATGGACAGCTCCCGGTTCCTACTTGCCTGCCTCCTCCCATCCTCTTCTCCCTACATGTCTGCTCAACACTTACTGGCCACTAGTGTAAGGACTGATGTTTGGGTTTGTGTCCTGAAGACTTATCGTCAGTCCTTATCTCCCCATACCCAGCACTTTGAGTCTAAATCTTTTTTTTTAAGTTACCCTTTAGCCATTAGGATGGATTTTAGCACTTCTTTTTTATCTTCCTTTGTCGTCATCTATCAGTTAATATTTCTGAGCCAGAAAATGTGTTTATTCAGGCAGAACTGGGTGCTGACAGTTCTCTACAGGGTAGACATGAAAAGGACAGTGATTTTGTTTCAAGTGATTTGGTCATGTTCCTGCTGTAGTGTCCTTGTTTGGATTCCATGTTTTGGCTTCTTCTGCATGTGTAAAGAGCAGTGTGTGCCGCATGGATGAGACCCTGCTTTTTGTTCTGGAGGTATGGTTTGGTGACTTGGCTTGACTCCCACCAAAATCCAGCTGAGGGGGAAGTGGTCTCCTTTTCTGGGGTGATCCAGTATCAAAGGCTAATTTACATACAGACCATGTGTGTTGTCTAGAGAAGGCATCATGGCAAATGGAATTAAAAGATAAGTTTATTTAGATGTAAAGGATTTTCAAGACCCACATGTATGACAGGTTTTCAAAAAGTTTATGGAAAAGTGTTGTATGAAAAAATAGGTGTGGATCTCAAAATCATTTTGTAAAAATATAAACTTGTCTTTTAATGACCCTTTCCCAGAAGTTTTGTGTAATGAATTCAATTGCACTCTTCACAGGAACTAAAGGCTCTGATGGGGGTTGCCATGGATTCGACTGTATGCTCCCCAAGTGGTAACAGCAGGTACCTTCAACTGAGCAACCAGTTTGTGTCAGATGCCGTGATAATGCACTTTACATGAATTACTCCATGTGATTTTCACAGTAATCAAATGTCCCCTGCCTTACATAGATGCCAAGCAACACAGCCAGGAGTCTTGACTCTAGAAGCAGTTCACATAACAGTACCATAGTTGTCAGACCTAGAGTGAACATCTGCCTTCTCTCCTGGTGCCCAGGGTATTTTTGGACCTAATCAAAGTGAAGTAGTATGTGGACTTGGGGCTTCAGCTACAAGGAAAAGGGAAGAACAACTCTCTGTGGAGTCTAGAAGAAGGACCCTGAGAGCTGGAGAGGTTTGGAGAGCTTTAAGGAGGAGATGAGGCCTAACTCTTGCATTTCCCCATCCAGGGCTTAAGATTTGCCCTTTGTCTCAGCAAAGCTTTAAATGCAATCAGATCCCTTTGGTTACTGTTGCCCTGGGCACAGGTGGCAGGGAGAGGATTGGGTGGAACACATGTTACTGTTATAAATCCCTCCTCACACTATACTTTTACTCAGTACCGCTTGTTTGCTGTTCAGCAAGGAATCAGATTTCCAGAAGAGATCACTCTTAGCTCTGGGCTACAAGTTGATACCTTCCTGGTGGTCCATGACGGGGACCTTCCCAATGTGCCTCACTGCTTCCTTGGGCTCTTAAGGGGCTCAATGTACTGGGAAGCAATGGGGAGCAATGGGAAGCAATGGGAAAAGAGTATGTGTAGCCCGAGAAGGAAGTCAGTACTGCACCTATGAGCTCTGAACTGTTCTTGATCCACTCAGGGAGGATGTGACAGCAGTTCCCATTTGTGGGACCTACTTATCCCTAAACTTCTCCTAGATCAGGAGTAATGCTGATCCTTTGAAAAACGATTTGTTTTCCTTTGACTCTTCTGCTCAGCAAGCTGGGTCTTCAATGAAGGGTCCTGAACCTTTAGGAAAGGGTCTGCAGAGAAGTTGGCCAAGCAGCTGGACCTATAGGTAGGCACGGCAGGTGCATCACCTCCTGCTGAAAGCTCCTTCTTCTTGTTCTCAGTCTATTATTTGCACAATCAGGTGCTCCTCTCAAAGGCAGAGGTATTCCCATCCTGGTCCCAATCAAATTTCCATTTCTCACTTTCTCTCTTCCGCCCCGGGTAGGTGAATGGTATACAGTAAAGTTAGACTTGGGGGTTACATTACAAGAAGGAGCTTCCTCAGTAAAAGGGCTAGTCTGGATGGGTGGCTCCTGAACCACGGGAGAGTAATTTAGGAGGCTGGATAGTGACCAGTGGCCTGGAGGAGGAGACTAGTGGCCTGCGTCACTGACCGTGAGCACCTGTGCCAGACCAGAATGACCAGAGACCTTGGGTCATCAGTCGGATAAACTTGAACCTAAGTCATGGCTTTGATATCAACTGGATACTAGGTTGAGTCATCAAACCTGTTGGGGCTGCTGCTTCCTGGCCTACAAAATAGGGATGGAAACACCTGGGAGTTTGTTTGAAGGCCTTATCAGGTGATGGGTTCAAACATTCCTTGCCAAGAGTAGAGTGTGGCCCAAATCGAAGAAACTCTGTCCTTCTTCAAGACTTCCTTAATGGGAAAATGTATGAAGCAGGTGAAGTTGGTTGTTTTTAAACCACAGGAAGGACCAGCAGGGAGTGGAAGAATGGAAGCAAAGATTGGGATATGACTCCTGTAAGACTCAAACTTCCCCCATTTAAAGTCTGCACTCAAAAGCCAGGCCTGCACTCTCTCCCCCATGTGACAGACATGGGTCTAGATGAAGTCTATCATTTATGTGTATTATTTTTAAGACTTTTGAAAATGCACTTAAAACTCTGAATTTTAGTTTCCTGATTTGTGAACATGGGACTGATCATAGCATTGGCATTTTGCTTAGAATTGTGACACTCAGGGTACACCCAGGGCAAGGTGCACTGAGAAATCATTCAGTATGGACCCTTATTGTTTTTGCTCTTGAGATATTTCTCTTTGCTTATGATAGAGAGAAATACCGATCTCAAAGAGTTAGGAGGGTGAAATAACGAGATGGGTCAGTCGCATGTGCGGTATGATAGGTGCCTTAGAAATGTGTGTCTTCTTCCTTCTCCCTTTTGGTTCTCTCCAGAGGGCTTTAGGAATGTCCAAATCCTGGAATTAATCCTGATGACAAAGGGCACGAAGCCATTGGGCATATGGGAGCTCTGCCTTCATGTGGGGCTGTTATGACCTTCTTGCTTCTTTCCAGCTCCACTGCTTGGATTCTTACATTAGCGCCTTGGCTCTGGTGCAGCCCACCACGCCAGGCTTGGGACGCTTGTTTTGTTGCTGTTTTTAGTTCATGCTCTGATGGTCTGCATAGAACCCTTTGTGTCTCCTCAGAGCCCTGCAGGGTACAGGAATAATACTAGTGGGGAGTCCAGATGGTCCAGGTTGAAATGTGAATCCTGGTTCAGCCACTTGCTGTGTGACCTTAGGCAATCTGCTCAATGTCATGAATCTGTGTCCTCATTAGTAACTGAGAGTGATGCCCGTGGAGTTACTGAGGAACACAAAGTAGTGTCCTGGGAAGTACCTGGGAGAGTATTCCCTTTTAGCTGGGCAACTTGCTTCCTTCTCTCTGCATTCCTCCTGCCCTGGGTCTGTCTGCCCAGGGGGAGGGTGGAGGGCAGTGTGGGAGTTGCCTCTCCTCCAAGATGACTCAGCCCTCATCCCCTACTCTGTCAGCCTTGTCTGCTCATTATATTCTGGAAAACCTAAAGCAGGTTTTTTAAAACCTATTTTTGGGGGTAGAGAACAGAATTTCTTCACTGGTGTGCTGAGTTTTGATCTCCATATGGGCTAATTTCAGAGTGACTGGAAGAATTCAGTAATTAGCAGCAGCAGCGTTAGTGAATCATGTTGCACCACCCTCTTGTCACTTCTCACTTTCTGCATGCTCCAGATGCTATCGCTAACACCATTGTACCCTCTTCTGACCCACATCATGTCCCCACAGCAGATGGCATGATTCCTGTCCAGCACAAGGCTAGCCTCTGGCCACTCGCCATCCTTCCCTTTTCTAGTTCCTGCCCATGGAATTCACTTCATGTAGGAATCTTGGTGAGCAGGTTGTTGCTGCAGGGGACTACACTCGGAAAGAACTTCCACCTTAAAGAGCCAGGTGGTGACTGATACATCCAGCACCTATGCTCCGGAGAGCCCTTTGACAGAAGACTCAGGGTTTGGATGTTGGTAACCCATGCATCTGCCCTGCTAGTCTTTGTGAACTTTTCTTACTACTTCCCCCCCCGCCCCCAGGATTTGGACGGTGCAGTGTTAATGACTTTTGGTTAGATACATTAAGATTCATGAGTGACAGAAGAGGAGTCTCTGCTTGCCTTGTTCGTGTCCCTCAGTATCCTGGACTGTGTTACCCAAACCTGCACTTTCTTCATGACTTGGCCAGCCCCCAGTCACTCCAAAGCCCACTCAAGAGAAACATTTCTGAGCTGATGAGTCTGCAACTTAAGCTCTGGAGGCCACTTGTCAGATGAGATTTGCCTTCAAAGGCCACTGGCTCTGACCTTTTGATAACATTTGAAAAAAGAAACCGTATGTATTGACTGAATCAGTCCTATCACCAATGAAGCTCTAGGCAGTTATTTGTGTTTCTATTTGAATTTCCTGGTTCTTTTTGTTTTCTCCTTTTGGATGAACATAAAAGAAGAAAAGTGTCTTTGCTTGAGCAAACCTCATTTAAAAGTTGTTTGTATTTTTTTTTTAATAGAACCCAATCCCTTAAGCCTTTGAAAGTATCCTCCTCTGAGTTCAATAAACCATTTCCAAAGTGGTAGCTTCTAATCCAGGAGAGTTCAGAAGGCAGCTGCTAAACAACCACCAATTGTGTCCCAGGACATTTGCTGAGAAGTCTCAGGGCTCTGCCTGCGGGAGATGGGATCGGCTAATCCTGGCTGCTCTTGGATCCACTCTGCTGGCATACTTGACTTGTGCAATTAGTATTCTCCCTGGTGTTGATTTTGTTCAAATATATTGGTCCCATCAATCATCCACTTTCCAAGTCATCTGTCTGGATCAGTCAATTACAAAATTATTTTTGAGCCACCAGGATTCTTGTGAAATAGACACAAGAAGGAGCTAAACTCATTTCAGGTTTGACCTCTGCGGCTGGGATCTGAGAAGGCTTAGTTTGCTTACACTTCATGGCCATCCAATCCAATCTGGCCTGTAGAATAAAAAGGCCACTTGCTTAATTGGGAACACTTTAATATAGATATCCATTAACTTATGCTAAATTATAGTAAAACATCTATGGGGGAACTTGATGTGACATCTGCATGAATACTAAATAACTTCATTATGATCAGTGCTGTGACAATGAATAGGAAATGAACGTGCCCGGCAAAGACAATTAATCTCCCACCTTCCCAAGCCAGTACTATCTTATTTTCCCCTGCACTCTGCTATAGAAATAAGGCACAGGAACTCTATGGCTTTCCGAGTCTGTCACTTGCCTTCAGCAGATGAGTGGTCCCTGAGAGCTTCTGTCATTTGCAAAGTGGAGATTGGCTTGGGACACTCTGTCCGTAGCTATCCTCAGTCCCACTTTGCTTTTGGAAAGGAGGCTGTTGAGACTGACTCACACACACACACACACACACACACACACACACACACAGAGAGAGAGAGAGAGAGAGAGAGAGAGAGAGAGAGAGAATTGGAAGGCATCCTTCTCTGGAGCTAGCAAACAGACTGTCAGTTCAGATTAGCAACATCAAAAGCGTTCCAATCTGCTCCCTGCATACATTACATGCATAGATCTGAGGGAAGAATTTGGCCTCTGAATTAAGTCAGTTTTTTCCTCCTGGGCTGCCTGTACCTGAAAATGGTGGCTAAGAGGGTCCAGCAGTCAGATGAATACACCCCACAGATTTAGTATGGATGGCACAACTTGGTCTTAAAGATACACCCTCTCCTATTACTTGCTGCTATTTCAGGTTGGATGTTTCTGGATCTCAGGCTGAACTGTGGGACATCTGAATCCAGGATCCTTCCAAACTCTGAAGAAGCAGTACCCTGATATGGATGCAAGTGTGACAGAACATTCCTGGGATCCCTCCCCACTAAGGTAATTTTCCTTTTAGGTTGTGGATCTCTTGGCTGGCTTGGGGGTAATTGAGTTTGCGTATTTTCCCTTACCCTTGGAGGCAATTTTCCTATAATGCAGCGATTCTTTTCTCTCTTCCTGATTCTCTGTCCAGAATCCCTTTACAGATTAATTTAGAGAATAATTTAGAAGTCAGAGTCCAATTCTACATAGAATCATGTAATATCTATTGAAAAATCCATTGCAATCCCCTTGCCTAAAGTTTCATATCCCCAACTTCTACTCACTGTTCAGGCAGAAGTGTCAATCCTGCAGCTCCAAGTGACAGTTTTAAAAACATTTTCCGTCTGGCGTGATGAAAAGCCAGAGTCCAAAGGGAAGGGGTTTCCCTCTGACCTGTTCAGGAATGGGTAAACGCTATCGGGTGCTTCAGATGGAGCCTAGATCCTGGGGGGCAGTTGCTGGACTCTTCATGCAGCCACAGCCCTTTGTAAAGGGTAGATCTCCATAGCCCATGGGAGAGGAGAGGGCTCAACCAACTGTTTTGTTTCTTAAAGTTAAAGTTGAAGAAGGAGAGACAGAGAGATCTTCAGTCCTCTGATTTCCTCCTAAAATGGCCACAAGGATTGGAGGCTGGGCCAGGGTGAAGCCAGGAGTTAGGAGCTTTTTCTAGGTCTTCCACATGGAAAGTGTGGGCCCAAGCTTGTGGGCCATCTCCTGCTGCTTTTCTTAGGCCTTTAGCAAGAAGATGAATCAGAAGTAGAACAGCCAGGATATGAAGTGGTATGTATCCAGTATCACAGGCAGAGTGGATTTACCCACCATGATAGTCCTTCCAGCAATCTTGTTAGCCCACTAAATAATAGACTTGTGGCAAATGCTCTATTTCCCCTCCCTGGCCTTCTAGTCCCAATTTCAAAATCCTTCCTATGCTGGTCTCACTGACATTGATGATTAGTTTTCACTGTTCCCCCTTCTGAGACCAGCAAGAGGCTCTATCTGTGCCAAGCCTTCTTGTAAATGCTGTGGTTATGCCCACGCAAGGCAATGCATTCCTGGGAGATAACATTGCATTTGCTGTTAAGACTCCTGAAGGTAACAGAGGAGAATGAAATTGCTCTCCGTGAAAGCATATTACAGTGTGGCCTAACCCAAGCTAGACTCACCATAAGGTTAACACACCTTCCTTTCCTTCACCTTTTCCTAGCAAATCTGCAGTCTAAAAAGAAGTTCAGCCCTCTTGGGTGACCACCATCTCCAAGAGAATATTCTAAGAAAAGGCCAGAAACAAAGAATGAAGCTTAAAAAAGTCACTAGCATCTTAAAAACAGTGAGCATAGACAGATTGGGCGACACAGAAGAGAAGGCTAGGACCAAAAAGCTGTGCTGGAGCAAGCAGAGGAATGGGTGAAGTGACAGCTTTATGTCCCTTTCCATCAATGCTTTTTGCATATGCAAAATTCTAAACTGTATGTACAGTTCCAGAAACCCAACATTTATGAAGCATCTCTTCTATGACAGACCTGTAGTAAGGAATTCAAAGGAGAACAAAGCAGGGTTCCTGAGTTTAACAATCCTACCATCTAAAAGGGCAAAAGAGGCGTTCGGGTCTGCTTTCCTTCTTGCTTCTCTCCCTCTTTCCTTCCCTTCTCTCTCCCTGTCTTCCATCCTTCAGGGCAAAGCATATTCTACTGACTCAGAAGCAACTCTGGGCTGATGCTAGAAGTGTTGGAGACAATGTTGAAACTGGTTCTATGCCTCCCATGTCTGTGATACCAGGCTCCTATTTCCTTGTTTTTAAAATAAGAATAGCAACACTTACTTCATAAAGTGAAAAAGAGGGTTAAGTCATGTAATGTATGTCAAAGTTCTGGACACATAGTAGTTGTTAATAAATATCAAGTAAGCGAATGAATTGCAAATACAAACATTAGGGAGACACAGATAACATTTCAGCAATAGCTGGAGAGATTGAGCTTAATTTTATGAGAGGGACAGTATTCAAGATGGTCTTGAAGGAGGGGAGGAAGTTTTAATGTTTGTAGATGAAAATCATTTCAGACAGAAGGAAAGGTGTGAATACTGAACTGGAGAAGAGAAGGCTGCACTTCTGGGTGAGTTTGAGTAGGAAAATGATTGAAAGTGAAGACTTAGGCCGCATCACTCAAACTTTGATTGCTTTGCTAAGGATACAGACTTGATCCCTGGGCAAAATGAACCGTCAGGAGTTTCAGAGAAAAGTATGTGTGAGGTCTAGGAAGATCCGAGTGACAATTAGCTGAGTGGGGCTGTACTGGAGAAGGATTTGATATGTACAGAGGAGTATGGAGGCAACAGTCATCTCAGAATAAATGGGGATCTTAATAAAGCTGGGGACAGGAGAAAGAAAGTCGAGAGGAGCTGCTGTCCAGGAGGGATGGAGGCAGGGAAGGAGTGAGAATGTGCAGGAGGGCAGAGAGGAATTTCTGATGTTTGGATGTCAATGTTCAGTACTGAGTTGCGTGAGGTGGAGACATGGGCCCACCGATAACAGCTGGGGGACCAAAGAGGTCAGGGGCTTTGGAGGGTCTGGCATCTGCAAGGATGACACAGATGTGCACAGAGTGGAGAGGCTGAGAGCCTGACTTAAACTCCTGGAGGGGAGATTGTGTCCAGCAAACTTGGAGCTGAGGAGAGAAGAACAAAGGAACGGAATTAGTGGGACAATGAGCTCAAGTTGAAAAGTTTGAGGAAAGCAATACATAGGATAAACTAATTGACTTCTTTCTAAATTTCCCAAAGTCTTAAGCTGGAGGGACAAAGAAAGTCTATGAAAGAAATAATGTCGCTGGGTCATAAAACAAGAAATAATTTTAAGTGCTAATATGCAAGGCACTGCTCACAAAGAGCTCAAGTCTGATCCTGTAGACCAGCCCTCTTGACAAACCACAAACATTTCAAGCCCTGGTAGACAGCACTGCAGCTCAGAGAGTCATGATTTATGTACCATATGAGGTGAACTTGGGGTGGACTTTGAGGGAGGTAGAAATTCTGAAGCGCAAAATTTCAAGCAATGAGAAAGTGAACAATTGGGCAAAAAAAAAAAAAAAAAAAGAATGACTGCAATACAGCGTATTCTGAAGTTAGTGTGGGATGGATGTAGTCTGGGTATTAATGAAGGAAGAAGCTGAGGCATACCCTGGGCCTTGAGAAAGGAGATATCCTGTCTAATGTGGCGAGAATTCAAAAGCCGCCGAGAAACTTAGACTTGATTTTCAGCATGGGCTAATTATATGTGTGTGTGTGTGTGTGTGTGTGTGTGTGTGTGTGTGTGTGTGTGTGTTTAACCTGAACCTTGCTGCAGTTTAAATATGGTCTGTCCCCCAAGTGTTCATGTGCCAATATAAGTTTTGAAACATGGTGGGAGCTTTTCAAGATGGAGCCTAGTGGGAGATGTCTTGGTTATTGAGGCACTGCCCTCGGAAGGGATTCCTGTCTGTCCTGTGGGAAGGGGACAGGTCTCCCAGGACGGGATGAGTTACCTGAGAGTGGGCAGTAAGAGAGCAAGGTTACCCCTGATGTTTCAGCACCTTTGCACATGGTGCTTCCCTTGCACAACTCTGCCATGTCATGGTGCGGCAGGCCTCAAACAGCCGGTCACATGCTAGCACTGTGTGCTTGGGCTTTCACACCTCCAAATAAACTCTTTCCTTTTTAAATCATTCATGTATGTGTTATAACAACACAAAACCAACTTCGAAAGACCTTATGCATCTCATCTGTGATTTAAAGACACTGAATATGCATTTCTGTCTAGCATTTGCCACATGGTGCCAATATTGATATGCCTGTCTTCCTTATTCTAATGAGCCAATCAGTGGCAGGAACCAGACTACCCTGGCCATCCCTTCAGGCTATAGGGTGCCAATCAACCAATGAGTGACAGTTGGGCATGAGTCAGTGAACATGCATTTGACCTGGGCTATTGTCCTGGCTAGAGGCCTCCCGTATCAGAACAGGGAGCATCATGGCACAAGGTGGAATTCTCAGTTTCTAAAAACCCATGCAAGAAGGATGCTCAAAGCCTTTGTTAATTAAAAACACACACAGCTCTTCAGGGAACATTCCCTGCCTCTCTTTTTGCACTGAATGGCAGATAAGGTGGTATCTTTACCTGTGCTTGGGACCATATTTAATTAAATGCCTACATTGACTGCTTCCTCGCATACCTTGTTTTATTTCCTTTCCTTCCTTCCATGCTAAAGAGGGCCAGGGCTAATACTAATGCATATGCTGTTAAACCTTTTTAATTAACTTCAACTTCTTCCTGAGATTTATGTTTAAACAGTAAATTTTTTGTTGATACTCAAATACATAGGCGGCACTCGGAATGATGTACGAGGACTCTTGTCCTCCAAATGATTCTTCGTGAGTTACCACCAGAGACGTTTTCATGAGCCTCTTTTATTAAAATAATAATACTCAGCAAGGCAATAATGCTTTACAACCAGCAGCTAATTAACCTGCCCCGCCCGCCCACAGGTCAGCATTAGCATCTGCAGGTTAGCGATATGATCGCCTAGTGGGCCCCCCTCATACCTTAGAGTCAGCACTGAATCGGTCTGGGTTTCTGCTCCAGTTTCTGTGAGTAATGATTTTCATTTAAAACGCATCTCTGTTCTTGGGCTGCAGCTCCATCTATTATCATCGTTATTTATTTTGTGCTCATTTGGTGCCTTTCCTGCACTGAGTAGCAAGCGTATCTAATCTGTGGTTGACCCTTCGAAACAGAATTGAACAATGCCTTGGGAAATCCAATGGATTAAAAACTCTTGTCTAATTGCAAACTCTGTTTATTTCCCCCCAACTCTAAATTGGTGCTTCAAGTGTTTTTTATCAGGACCTGTGCTGTCAGTTGTAACTGTGACATTGCAGCACTTTGCCAAGGAAACCCAATCTACCTTCTTGAGTAGATTTCTGTACCATTCTTCTTGTGGAGATTACCCCTCCCTATACAAGCTGGAATCGTTATATTCCATGTTGCGCCACCACCACAAGCCAATTATTTCAATTCTGGCATTGAATTCAGAAGAGAGTTTAATGATTCTCAATAGTATAAACTGGGTTTTTATTCCTACAGCAATTTAGCACTGATGATGACACTTAAGCACTTACAAAGTATTACTCAACTTCCAATCACTGACAAACAGGAGGCCAGAGGATCATTCTGGATACGTGTCTGGGCAGGTCTAATGGGAATCTCAGCATTGGTATGATTTTGCAGCATTTTGGGAAGCTTGGACTGTACTCCTGCCATCCTGCCAGAGGCTGTGGCAACAAAATCCTCAGACTCAGTAACTACCTGCTGCTCTTTCTGTTGGAAGCTAGACGAGGTCCCAGGTCTTGCACATACCCATTTTAATTAACTCGTTTATTCACTTATTCAACTGACATTTAATGAGCTTTTTCTAGGTAAGGGAGCTCAGCCCAGAAGAGAGGCTGTGATGGATGAGGCATACATTTTTTCCCCTCTAATCAAATTCAGTCCCAACCCCCTCACCAAGGTCCAAATTATTTGAACACTTCATTTATGCACGGTTGCGCCATTCATTCAGCAGGAACGTGTCAGGCACCTCTCAAGCATAGGGGATTCTTCAGGGACCAAAAAAAGAAAAAAAGAAACAAACAAAAAAACCCACAGAGAACTTCTAATGTGTCAGCAAATCCCATTGGCCCTTCCTTCAAAGTAAATCTGAATTTGGTCATTTCTCACCCGTCTTCAGCTCCACCCTGGCTGACCCTGTGCCTGGCAGTGGCCAGAGCCTCCTAATTGGTCTCCCTGCTTCTTTCCTGGCTTCGGGCTCTCTGGCCTCTGCACTGCAATCTGAGGGATGCTCTGCAGAACCCAGGTCAGGTGGTGTGATTTCTCTGTTCTGAACCATCCACCGGCTTCCAATGTGAGAGTAAAAGCCAGCATCCTCTCTGTGGTGTGCAGCATCTCTGGGGTTCTGCTACCTTTCCAACCTCACCCCTGCTCTTCCTCACTCATACTTGACATTCTCCTTCCTCAAGGCCTTTGCATGTTGGCAGCTCCCTTGCTGGGCTGTTTGGCCCTCAGTTATCCACAGGTCTCCGTTTCTAATTGCCAAGGGCATGGCTTGGTTTTCAGTTTCTTGGGGATGATCACCATTTAAAGACATGTGCCCCTCCCCTGTGCTAGCTTTCCCTATGCCGTCCCCTGCTTTATTTGCCTCTAGAGTGCTAACCCCATTGGACATACTGTTTATCTTACTGGTTTACGTCTCCTCTGCCAAGAGGTCAACTCCATGAACTCTTAGATATTTGTCTGTTTTATCTACTGATATATCAATGCCTCACATACAGGTTTTATTATATGGGCATATTTATTTCACCTGTACATGTAGATGATGAACACATGTAATAAATTGAGCTGTTGCGATCGTCAAGAAATATGCAGTCAAGTAGGAGTTATATCTAAAATGAACATGGACCTGTATCTTATGAAATAACCATTATAACTCCGAGAGTAGGAAGTTTATTCTCCCTGGTTGCTTGAGCCTGCTACTGTCTGACTCCCAGTGTGCTGTGTTAGAAAAGGACTGCAAGCCATGCTCAGGAGAGCAAATGGTTCCTTGCTACTGGGTGCCTCGATTAGACCAGGAAAGGAGGAAATGGTTCCTTGCTACTGGGTGCCTCGATTAGACCAGGAAAGGAGGAAATGGTTCCTTGCTACTGGGTGCCTCGATTAGACCAGGAAAGGAGGAAATGGTTCCTTGCTACTGGGTGCCTCGATTAGACCAGGAAAGGAGGAAATGGTTCCTTGCTACTGGGTGCCTCGATTAGACCAGGAAAGGAGGAAATGGTTCCTTGCTACTGGGTGCCTCGATTAGACCAGGAAAGGCTCTTGGGAAGCACACTTCAAAAAGTTCACGGGAAACTAGAATTAAAAGATAAGTTTACTGTGGTGCAAAATAAAAATTGAGCTCCATGCACAGCTTTTTCATGTGTGCGGTTTCCACGACTGTTTTGAAGACCCCTCGTGCGCACAACGTGCAGCATGCCTTGAGCTTTGGCGGCCGTTTCAACCCAGATCTCTCGCCACCCTCCATACATCGCACAAACAAATGCCAGCAAAAAGTCAACTGCACGCCTCCAGCAGAGACGGTTTCTGAGGACGTGGCTGTCTTTACAGATGTCAGTGGGAACATCCGGGGGATGCAAAGTTGGTGTAATATTTCCTGGCTGATTTTGACAGGAGATGTCAGGTTGGGCTAGTTATCTTGGAGCCTCACTGGATCTTGAGGATAAATCTCTTATTTTGGTAGCACTTTGAAATAAGTGGCAGCAGTTCATGCATAATTACTTCTGAATTATCTAGGGGATTCATCAGGTTTGGTTATAGATGCATAATGAATTTACGAAATTTGTGGGTATTAGGGAGTTATTAATTCCATATGAAACCTCACAATTCATTCATGTGCCATTTGTTTTCATTCCTTTTTTATAATAAGCTAATTAGTTTAAATTATTTGTACTTGTACAAAGTCTTGCAACAAATATAAGGAGTGATGATACCAGAGAACCCAATAAATGGGAAGCTTGGGAAACAGCATTAATTGTGATAAAGGGTTCATAAAGCAGTAGATGTTCAATTTTCCCATTTGGGGTGGTAATAATAGGTCTAATCATCACACCTCCATAAAGTCGTGGGAAGTCCCTAATTAACATTTCTGAATTCAGATACTTAGAAGAAGGTGGGGGAATTCGTTGTGCCTACTGGAGCATGAGGCAGAAAGGGGTGTTCGACACAATGCTCACCACAGGAAAGAAAGGATCGCGAGGGCCTGCTGGTTCTGGATCAGGGAAGACAGCGCAGAGGTCCTTCCATCTGTCTATAGAGTCCTTTAAGAAGAATCCAAGGCCATGGGGTTACTTTCAGCAAGGAAGATGGGCTTCATCAGGCTGCTTCGCAGCAGCTCAGAGCACCCTCTGGCCAAGGAGTATGGACAGGCGAGTCTGGGTTGGTAAACACTAACTACCTTCTTAGGACATGGGGAAGAACCGAGGCCTGAAGGGTGCCTTAGTGAAGTTTGTAGTAAAAGCAACAGGAGCTACCATGCTGGCCAGGTACTAAATCTGAGGCACTTTCTTTCCCATCGGCTCATCCTCACACGGCCGTATGATGGCCACTGTTATCTCCACAGCTCAGGGGATGGTGGCCAAGGGGTCAGGCAACTTGTTCAGCATCATCTCTTCAGTCATCAGGTAGCAGAGCTGGAGCCCCCACACTTGCTGCTGGCACTGCGGCTACCTTTATTTTTCATTGTCTTTCAACGCTGCTGCCACTGTTAATATAAGCCAACCATTACTACCCTCATCATTATCACTCCAGATGGGGAACTTGAAAGAGTTGTTCTCTTCTAAAATCTTAATCTCAGATTTTCACTTCCTAGGCAATACCCCAGACCAGAGACCTTTGGATTTGCTTCCCAAATTTCCCTCCTCATGGCACAGTGAAACAAGCAGCTGCTTCGCTGGTGCCTCAGCAGTTCAGAAGCTTCACAGGGGTTAACGTAAAAAAGTTCTGCTTTGGATGAGAGGATGAGGCACCAATTTAATTTATATTTGATTAAAAAAAGTCATTCATTCATGCATGCAGCAGCCGGTATTTGGGTTTTGCTGGGGTGGTGGGGGAGTAGGCAGAAGAGCGGGTATAATAAAGCCAATGCCAGACACCTTGTTTATAATTTTCTGGTGAAGAATATATGTACACACCCGAAAAGTTAAGTAAACAAGAGAGTGATTGAATAACCAGGCAACTGAGAGAGGCAGATAGTGGGAGCTTTCACAGTAAAACGGAAGAGATGGCCTGGGCCCTGCTGGGGCCTAGGAAGGTATCAGAGAGAAAGTTGCATGCAAGCGACTTAGGGAGGGATACACAGGGACAGGATGGCAGAAAGGGCACCAGCTGGGTCATGTCCCTGCCCTGCCTCAGCCGGGAACAAGGTGTGTGACGTTGGGATAACCCCTCTTCAGGGTCTCACTTCCACCACTGTAAGATGGAGATAATGATATTTCACAGGGTTGTTACAAAATTTAAGGTGAGAAGCCAGCAGAAAATGGATCTGGGGCGTCGTGAGCATTGAGGGCACATGACAGCAGAGGAGGCATTACTCTGCCCAGGTCATCTGGTTGCCTCCAATTCTGCCCTGGCTTGGGAGAAGCTTGGGGGAGATGTGGCATGAGCTGATGCTGATGCTGCCCTGAGAGCCCTATGGGTCCAGGCAGTGAGGAACCGGAGATGTGCATCAAGTGTGGTCTATGCTCTTAAGTGGAAAATAGATTTTGTCCCACTGAAAAGGAGGTTCAGAAAAACTCCCTGTAGATGCTGAGAGGTGATGCAGGGGAAGGCTGTCTGGCTCTTCCCCAGGAGGTGGTCTTTTGGGAGGGAGTGCTGAGCTCTCTCCAAGCCTCAGGCCCAGCATACACCCTCAAGCCCCCATGAGGCCCCTGCCCTGATTCTAGAACTTGATGTCCCTGAATCTCTGTTCCCCAGGGGAGTCTGGCCATATTAATTTCTACTCCAAGAATCTGTTTGATGTCTGCATTTGGTTTCATGAGGTTGATGAGGTTTGGATATTGGAAAGACCCCCGGGGTACCTTCTTCACTGGGCACATGGATTTCAATGCCAAATGTTACTGAGCAAACACATTTTCACTTTAGCAGCCAGGTCTTTCTGTTCAGGCTAAGAGGAGGGATCTGGGGGTACCTTAACCGAACGGGATTTTAAGTGAGGAGTATGTCCTTTCTTTCTTACCTCCAGGCAGCTGCCTATAAAATATCGAAGAATGAGATAGGGCTTCTTTGGGAAGACCTCCTAGGAAGCAGCTTCCGCCGAGGAGAAGAAACAAACCATTGTGGCTGCTAAAGAAGAACAGTGTGTGGTCTAAGGAGCTCTATTGGTTTGTGATACATTCCTGCCCCATGGCCCTCAGAACACCGGGACCCTAAAGTCCTGGCTGGAAGGGTCTCTGGCCTGGCCACACACTGAGTCCTCTCCAGCTAGACAACCACAAGCACTATGGGAGGTCTGAGCCCCTCAGGCTCTTGAACTTCAATGGAATCTTGCATAGCTGAACCTCCGCTCCTTCAATTTCCAGCTGAAATGTGCATTTGTCTGTTTTTCATTACTATAATGAAATGCCTGGGGCAAGCAAGCTTTATAGAGAAGGGAGGTTGTTTTTGGATCACAGTCTTGGAGGCTGATGAGGACCTCACGGTTGATGACATCATAGTTGTGGAAGCACAGGTGGGAGTGAGAGATTACCTTGCTGGCCAACACCCAGAGAAGAGCTGAAGTCACCCAGCACCCTTGGAGGGCAGCCTCCTTCCCCACTCCCCCTACCTCCTGATGATCTAAAGATCTTCCACCCAGCACCACCTTTCAATAATTCCATGGCCACCCAGCAGCACCACACACAAAGCTCCCTGCCATGCCCCCACACAAAGCCTTGGAGGACTTACTCAGATGTATTCAAAGCAGAGCAAAAACACGTTTCAATTGTTTTTAAAACCTTAAGCGTTTGATGGATTTACTTCTTAAATGGTTTTGCCTCCCTTTTCTCAATACCACTCCCCTACTGGATAATAGGCCAGGAGTCCACATAGGACCCTTTATGGTCCACAGAGGTTGCTCCTGGCTCCTTTCTAGCCTTGTAAAGGCAGCTCTGAGTGCTCAGTGCACAGGAGAGGAGCAAAGGCACGGAGGGACCTGGCTAGCCCAGTCCCAGCTCTGGCTCAACCCCACTCTGGCAGCTGGTGCCTACAGCTGCTCCACCTGGGTTTCTGTGTCGGGGGCATATGGATTTGGCAGTTCTATTGCGGATTTGTGAGGGGGAGGGAAGCGTGCAGGTCTAGGGGAGGGGAAGGGCTAAAAAGATTGGTCATTGAGTCAGGATGATTTTTTCTGGTGTCGAAGTCTCACCCAGGAGAGCTTTTGCGGTTGCTCACTGTTACCTGGAAAACAACTCCAGGGCATCTCTCAAAATTAGGTCTGGGCGCAAAGCAGAGGCTGTTGCGGTGCTAACCGCCTGAATTCCCGGGGGGGTTTCTCCAGCTCTCTGTGCTGACAAATGCCTCCTTTGTTTCGTGGATAACTGGGACTTGCTGGAGCCCTCTTCTCTGCTCCCCACCCTCTCTCCTAATGCCTGCATTTGGAAGGTTAAACATCCCTTCAACCTGTGAGCTCTCCCATCCCCTCTCAAGCTATTCCACTTCCTGCCTGGGGAGACAGCTGCTGTGCTCACTCTGGGGACTGGAAGCTACTTTGAGGAGAGTGTGAATGTAGAATTTCACTATGCAATTGTCATGTGGGGAGCAGGTTGTACCAATCTGCTCTGGGAAAGTCCTGCGGCAGCAGTGTCCCCATTGGGTTTGAGGGCCACAGAATGAGTCCTGGGGGCTTCATTCCTTGCTGCTCATCTGGGCTCAGGTTTCTACTTGGCAGTAACAAGAAAAAACCTCATCTGCTCTGCTAGAATGGGACAAAACTACCGCAGAGGCTGTAACAGCAAACATCAATTCTTGTTTACATTTTGAGAACAACATGACTTTATCTTATTCTGTTTGTTCCTGGCATTGTTTGTACTGGCTAAGGGACTCCGATGATAAAGCACTATAATTCTGAAAGGTGGATGGAGCTGGGGAAGAGGCAAGAGGAGTTGCTGGAAGCTAATGAGAATCCTCCAGAAGTTGGCAATGAGACCCTGGGCTAGGAAAGTTCTGTGAATTTACCAGATGCTGGGACTGCCTTTTAAAAAACATTTATTTTCATTATTTGAAATAAAGACAGGAAGACACATATACATAGATTGAGAAGGAAAGGAAAGAGAAACACGCACACACGTGCACACACACACAAGATCTACCTGCTGGCTTATTCCTCAATTGCCCTCAACAAGCAGGATTGAACCTGGAGGAAAGCAGAAGTCTGGGATGCCATCTAGGTCTCCCAGGCGGCTGGCAGAACCCAGTTACTTGAGCCGTCACCAGCTCCCCAGGGTGAGCTTTATCAAGCAGCTGGAACTGGAAGCAGAGAGAGGACTCAAGCCCAGCCACTTCCACATGCATCTTAAACCCCTGGGAGTTTTTCTTAGCTTTATCTATGCAAAGGAATGAAATATGAGACATGTGTCTGTAGCCAGAAACGCAAGGGTGTTTCAGGCTTTGTGTTTGAAGGTGAGTGAGGTCATGGAATGCTACGGAGTTAGGTCTCAGAAGCCAAGAGGATGTTGTGGGGTCTGCAGTTTATACCAATGACATCTCAACCTAGCTCCTTAATCACAGTCTTGAGTTTCATTCCTTCATTTGTAAAATGGCTTCAATAAGACAATGTATTGAAAGCCCTTGACAACCGATACGCCTCCAAAACTCATTATTATGACTGTCTTGTTATGTGTTGAGGAAGACGTAGAATAAATGATTCTGTGTTGGTGCGAATGTGTCCCTCCCAGATTTCAGTGTTGTTAATGTGACCACATTAGGAGGTGGGACCTTGAAGAACTGAGTAGGTTACTGGAGCCTCTGGATGGGATTAGTGGCATTTATAAACAAAACACTTTGGAGGAGGGAGTTTGTTCTTTTTGTGGCTGCTCTTTGCTTTTCGCTGTTTGAGGATGCAGCTGGAACATCCCTTTTCCTGTCATTCTGAATTTCAAACAATAAAACAAAAAATTTAAAGTGATATATTATATGGAAATGCCACATACAAAATGAGTAATTGAAATATAAGATAGGGAATGACAGGTTGGGTCCTGGGCGCTGCTGTATGACCCCTCCACTAACTGACTGTGGAGGCAGCAAGGCCCTTTTAGAAAAGCCAAGGCTCTGAGGATCTCAGTTAGAAACTGCTGGCTTGAGCTCAAACTTCAGACCAGAAAAGGTCTCCCCAAGAAACTGTTCAACCCATCTGGACAATAAGTAGCTGGACTCTATGCTTGGTATATGTTTGCAATGAAAGAATCTTGATTGAATTTGAACTGTAATACTGCATCAAGGTGGAGGAATCCACCAGGGGGAGGGGAGGGGGAGGGATGGGGGGATTCCCAGAGCCTATGAAACTGTCACATAATGCAAAATAATTAACAATAAAAAAATATATATATCAAAAAAAAAAAAAAAAAAAAGAAAAGAAACTGCTGGCTTGGAATATAAAGAAACAGTGGGTCATTTCCCAGAAGGTAGAACCCCACCTAATATGCAGCCAAGTTTTAATGAACCAAGCAGACAAACACAGAAAGAAATGGCCCAGGACGTTCTCCACCCACACCCTCCTCTGCTTCCCACAGCACTATACTGGAAGGACTGGGAGGCAGTGAGAGTCAGCTGGGCTTTCTGCAGGTGAGGTCAGGTGGACCTAAGCCACTTTGTTGTAAGTCTGTAGAAACCTGTGCTGTGCTGAGTCCTGATGAGGCTTTACTAGTTTCCCTTGTGCTTCCTCTTGGTTTTCAGTAAAATTCTAGTCTGGCTTTGTGGTCACCTCGTGGTAAAGACAAGGAAGTCATTTGGTCAGGTCAAGATCAGTGAAGTTGGCATGGACCAATGAATGGCAGGTCCACAAAGCTGAACATTGTCCAAGCCTGAGGCTTGTTCAGTCCCTCTGTGGCTCAGTCACAGCTCTGTGATCCCTGGAGGAATCCAATCAGGTCCTCCTAATCCCTTAAGATCTGCTGGCAGGGGTAGGGAGAGGAGGTAGGGGTTCAGGCAGCGGTGAGGTGTGGGAGGTGTCGGGGGGGCGGTGGCTATTCTGTAAGACTCACAACATTCACATCCAAACACTTTTACAACCATAATGGTGCTGTCCTGTGCAGGTACTAACGACTTTCTATTTTTCTTATTCCTCATCCTAGAGCTGGAGGTGATTCAGGTGTGTGCCTGGCAATTTTGAGGATGCACTGGAGTTTCAGTAATGAATGTTCATCACCGTGGTGCCCTCATTTAGCCTAATAACCCCGGTAAGGTAATATCTGATTTGTGCTAAGTATCTGATTAAACAACATAAAGTATTTAACCTATTGATCTCTTTTACCTTGCCAGCCCTGCATTCCTGGATATACTTTAATTACTGACTTGGACAGCTTTTCAGAATGGGATTTGCATCTTGTTAAAGCCTTTTGTCTTGAGGGTTCCATGTCAACAGTTCCCTTTCCTTGTGGCCTCTAGGCCTTTGTTCTACCCTCCTCTCCACCAGATCCCTTCATTCTTGGCATTCTGACATTTGGTTTATCTACCAATGGTAGGGTCCTTTAAGTGACCATGAATCCTACTGCTTATTTTAGAAAGTCAATGACCACATCATTTTTGCTTCATCCACCCTGATCTTCAGGGCATGGGAAGCTGTTCAGAGTGACAAGCCCATTTGAGGTTGGTAGTCACAGCTGTTGGATTGACCTGACCCCCACGTCACACAAGGAGAATGCGCCAGTGGGCATCCATCCAGAGGAATCACAGGAACCCATTTAGAATGGCCAGTTAGTTACCTAATTGCTCTAGACTAAATCACTTCTTAGAAAACTACAGAAAAATCATACTTTTCCCTCTTACCTGTAAGGATAGAGGCATGAGTGTTAATAATAATTAGTTGGTTTACATGCTGTCTTTCCTTTAAGAATTTCAAACATGCTGAGTTTGTTTATTTTATCCTGCAATTTTAAAATTAGCTTTGCAGAGGCTGAGCTAGCTTCTCTCCCAGTCCTCCCAAAATGAGAATAGCACCTCGTCTCACTGGATTAAGAGAATTCCATCAGAAAATGCATAGGAGAACTTGCCATGCTTGCCACCCCCTAAGTGCTCCATCAACCAGGGCCATTATCACTGTGTCACCACAAAGTCTGGGCCTCATGTGTGTTACCTAGTGACCTCCAGGGAGGGTCAGGCTAGGAAGAGGGTAGATCAGAACTAAGTATCGGCCTGGCACATCTGGTGAAGGTGTCCTCTCCTACATCTTCACATCTTTGGTTCCTACTAACCTAACTTAAGTCAGTCTTGGATGGAAAATCATGGTTTCTGGGGGAAAATGGGCCTGAAAGGACAAATGTTGATTTTTGACCAAGCCACTGCTCAGATCAGAAGCAGAGCTTCTCAGCTGTCTTCCAAGGGCTGATGGACTTGAGAACAGTGCAAAGGAAAAGATGTGCCCTAGGCACATGAACTGAAATTTCTGTGCTAGAGCCTTAACAAGCATCCTGGTATTTACCATGCTTAAAAATTTTGAGATCCACATCCTATTAAACCAACCCCCAAACTTGTAATATGCGTCCCAGATTGCCTAAAGCATTTTTGGTGCTGAAGGCTGTAGTGGAAATTTGTGGTTGCTACCAAGTTGGGGCAAGTGTGCAGCCCATAGCCCTGCTGACTCTTGGGCAGACAGTGGACATCAGCTTACTTCAGGGGGACCTTCAGGGCTAAGTGGGACCTCTGGGAATTGGGGGAAAGGACAGTTTGAGATCAGGTGCCCACAGAACTGCTGAGACGGAGCTGTCTGCTTCTCTGTTGTCTCTGTCAATCCTCTTGGGGTTCATTTTTACTGCTCCTGGCTCCCCTCTCAACACAGTGGAGATGCTGACTCCCAGTTCCAAATAATGCTACCCAAGTCGTGCGAACATCTAGGCACATAAAGCAGAGGCAACCAACAGAAGGCGTGATGCTGGCGGGACACACTCCCTTACCCACACATTACATGGACTGCATGGCTGTGCTTGTTCCCAAGCAACTACAAGTGATTTTCAGATTATCTGCTATTTTGGATTGTCTGCACCACTGCTCCCCTCCATTAGCATGACTAATTGAGAGCTGACTGTGTGTCTTGGATCATTTCCAAAAGGGAGCCCATTGCCTGGATGATATAGGCTCCCTGGGAGAGCCAAGTAAAGGCTGGAAATATCAGGCTGAGTGTTCATTGGAGAAGGGTCAGGATTTTAAGAATGTCCTGGCCATTCCTAGACCAGAGAAGCAAGCTTGTTCAGCATGTCATCTAGCCATAAGACTGGCCCACAAGTATGGACCAGCATGCACTGACTCTGAGATGGTTGAGGTTTGGTTAGGAAACAGCAAAGCTATTCCAAGACCAATGAAAGACACAAGGTGGATTCCCTGGGCTGTGCATCAATGCCATCCCAGCAGCCATGGTTCCAGAGGCTTGGTAAACAACTGTGCTTCTGTTTGGACTTCTGCATCATGAAGACAGCACAGTGGCCAGTGGGTCAGGCGGAGGCTTGGAAGGAATGGGCCTTCACAGAAACCTCATTCCTAACTCAACAGCATTTGTGTGCCCTAGCACTCTCATAAAACATCCATAAGGTGAAAGGTCCCATATAGATCTCAGAATCAAAACACACTAAGAAAAATGACAGAAAGTGAAAAAACAAAAAGAAAGCACTGCCTCCTGGGTACCCATGTTTTGGACGGTGTCATTTTTCTTATGACGTGAGTTCCCAGAGGGCTCTGACGCTGTCTCTTAGGATAAATAGCAACTAGCAGAGGGTCGTGCCTCATGTGGGATTCCGAGAAGTAATGCTTGGCTGTATGCGGTTTATCACAGAGAGAACAGATACTATTAGACAGGCTCATGAGCTGCCTTGCACAAGAAGAATGAGAGAAGTCCCTACAACTTTTACAGTTTTGTGTTCTGTCCGACCCCCCTCCCCCACATATACAGAAATGAATGGCTTGGACTGAAGGGCAATTGAAGGAGGAGGCACATCATTCAACAGGGTTAAAAACTCGATGTCCAGGGTTAATCAGTGCTCTTGGTGTCTTCTGTGTGTTTTCTGTAAAGCCAGAGGGTTTCCTGGTTCTCTTTAATCCTGGCAAACTCTTGGCTCCACTACCTACTCAGAGCTAGAGGATAGGAGCTGGGCAGATGGAATGATGATGTTCTGAGGGTAGCTTTTGCTAGCTTTGGGGCTACACACAGTGGCTAGTGCCATCAGTGGCCCATAAAAGTCACATAGGAGAACCAGGGCTCTAGGTACCCCAACTTCACTACCAATGATTCTGATTTAATTGGTCTGGGGTGGGGCCCTAGCCTAGGTATTTAAAAAAGTGTGTGGGAGATTTTATGTGCAAGCAGAGTTAAGAATGGTCAAGCAAAGGCCTCTGCTGTGGATGGAGCGACAACAGGAGGTTCTAGCACATCCAATCCACAAAGCTGAGGATCAAACCCAGCCTTTGATCTTCATTCTTCATCTTTCCAGCATGTCAGGAAATGAAGAGCCATGGGGGACAGGTGTCAATGGCAAAGATGGGCAGGGAAAAAAAGAAGCCAAAGTGTGGCTTGGAGGAGGGAATGAAGATGGATTGTTGTGCAGTAGCTGTTTTTGCAACCAGGGTTGGAAACTGTGCTCAGTTTAGCTGGGAAAAAGGTATCAAGCAGAAAAATCTGGTGTTCCCACTTGCAATCACAGAGGAGGCAGGCAAAGACAAGGCTATGACTATGAGCTCATTACCATAGCAACTATAATGACTTTGGGAAATCTGCTGCTTGACCATGAAAGAAGCGTGGGTTGGGACCCCCTTGGAGAACACCAAAGGCCGATGAAAACTGAGCACCGTGAAGTCGGAGGTGGCAAAGCAGAGCCTGCAAGGCTGTAACAGGAAGTGACATGGGGCCAAGAACTAAAGAGACTGAGTGAGTCACCCAGCTTCAGACGGGTTTCCAACATCAGCTTTCTAGAGTCTCATTTTAGTTTGTCCAAAGTCATCTCTTTCATTTTGCTCTTTTCTTTCTATCCTCTTCCTACTCGTACGTCTCTACCCAGAACAGGAGCCAGGAACCCATGCCCCTGCCCACTGTCCTCTCCAGCAGAAATACCAAGAGGCACACATGGGAAGAGAACAGGGCGTCCCCACACACTGTCCCCGTGTAGACAAAGAGTAAGGGGAGGGCACAGAGGCCAGCGCAGCTGGAGAGGTTCCTATATCACAAGCCCTACCTTTAATAAGACAAAGCCATTGAGGCCTGCTCTCCGGCATGGCCTGCTTTTCCCCAGAGTGGTGCTGGTTTCTGCTACACGAGATGGATCTGCTTGTCATAATTAAACCTCTCACAGGAGCAGACGCTTCTGATTTCCCTGTGAGATATACAAGTAGCTATGGATGGCAGCTTCCCAGGAACGTGGTACATGACATACCAGCACTCCCTGGTAAGAGAGAGGTACAGCAACAGGGCCTTTGCTTTCTACTCTCTGAGCCCATTGCTTCAAGGTTGTCTGAACACCCAAAGGAGAGTGAGGGACTTGGGTGCTCCCCTTGAAGCTCCCTAGCAATTCCTGATTTCTGAGGGAGGAAGTCAGGGAATGAGGAATCTGGTTTCATCGAAGTGCCACAGAGCCTGCTCCAATAAGTATGAGAGAGCAACCCGAATCCCACAAAACTCTACAACCGGGGCAACAAGAGGAAGGCAGGAGGCCTGGGGACCTCAGGGATTTGCTTGATGTGTGTGTTCCGCTTTGAGCCCAAGCCCTTGTCACAAGGGAAATTAAGTAGATTCTGCATGCTGTGAGAATTTTGCATGGCAACCTAACCAAGGCTTAGTTTTTCATTAAAATTTCCATTAATAGTGGAGTTGTTTAGCGCATATTGACTGGGAATACCTACAGCTCACTTTCCATTCTGTTGCCATTCTGAGCACCAGAGGGAGGGGCGCACTTTGGCTGGGGCCATTAACGTTTTTCCCCACCATGATTATTCTCATCACCAGCACCTGTTCTACTGAACTGGCAAAGTCCAGAGAGGATGAGAGAGAAGAGGTGTGTTAGACAAGACATGCAGAAAAAGGAGGCATGCACAGGTAGAGAGTGAAGGACCGTGGGAACTCTGGGGTGTGGACTTCACTCTTTCAGCTCTGACAAGCTTTCTCCCACTCCATATCCATGCTCAAAATGGACTGCTCTGAGACACTGGGCTGGAGCAATCCCAGAGGGAGGGAAGGCATAGAGTTTTCTGATGTGGCTGCAGGTGTTGGAGGGACAAAGGAGATCAGGCTTCCCCACTGGAGGTTATTTCTATAGCACAGCTCCCCAGATATAGCCATCCATTCCTGACCCACTATCCTTTTTCCACATCATCAAGATCACCAATTTCTTGCAGATGCCTACCGTGGCTTCCTGGGTAGTTTTCACTTCAGAATATTCCAAAGATGGTTCAAAGACACCTCACTGTTTTCTCATCCTGTGCCCTTAGCACTTTGTTTTGAACTCATGTGTTGGAAACTTATTCCCCCAAATCCTTGGGCCACGGTGATTGGAGAGGTGGCCATTTGGTGTTCATGAGGATTAGACGAGGTCGTGGCGTTAGTGTCTTTTAAGAAGAGGAGGAGAAGCTCAGACTGGCACATGTGCTCTTGTTCCCCAAGTCAGCTTCCACCACGCTACATTACAATAGGAAAGTCCTTGCCAGGGGATGACCTCTTGCTCTTGGGTCTTCCAGTCTGTAGAACAGGGAGCCAAATAAAACTTTACACCACCTAAGTCATCTGGGTTCCAGTATTTTTGTTATGGCAGCAGAAAGCAGACTGAGATGGGTAGGGATGCTTTACTCACAGTTAAACCAAGCTCATATTTCAATGTCCAGCTTGAAAACCACCAGCCTCTTCCTCTGGGAAAAATCAGCTAGGACCTGGCTTTAGGTTTCTGCAGTCCTTATCATGTTGTCCACATTGGTGGGATGATTTCGGAGCTTGTCTCCCCTGCCCACCAACAGCAGAAATCTGACTCAACCCATGCTTCTCTTGTGCAGTGCAGGGCAAATCATAGAGTAACTCCTTGTAAAGTTTCTGAAAACTATCATTCACGTCACCTCACCTGTCTGGTGGGAACCCCATTGCTATTACCGACAAAATCATCACATGCAGAAAAAACAGACCCCATTAACAAGCAAACCTAAACACAACCAATGCAATCTATGAGCGGTGTTGATGGAGTTGATGTAATCTGTTTATGCCACACCTGTGCGTTATCATCTGAGGTCGCCAGCTCTGAGGGAAAAATCCTACTTGGGGACTATTTAAAATAAGATTCAGCACCGTGGCTCTTAGCCAGGTATGAGTTTCGGGAAGTATTTTGATAAAAAATAAATGCTACTTTAATCTGAATGTCTGCATCCCCCGAAGCCCATGTGTTGAAATCCTAACTTCTAAGGTGATAGGATTAAGGTGTGGGGTCTTTTGGGGATTTGGGCATACTGCCCTTCTTAAAGAGACCTCCAAGAGTGGGGGACTCACTGAGAAGGCAACAACTATGCATTAGGAAGATGCTCTGCACCAGAAATGAACTCCACAGGTCCTTGATCCTACATTTCCTAGCTTTCACAAAGGCCAGGCTTTATTTAAGAGGTACATACCTAATTGAAATGCAGATTTACAGAAAGAGGACACACACACTCTTCCATTAAGACACATATCCAGCCCTGGTAGTGAGGCACACCCTCTAGAAATATGTTGCCTCAGTAGATGTGTGAACCTGGGAAGAGTTTCTTCTCTGGTGCACATAAATTTCTTCTCTAAGATGAAGGTTGTTACAGAGCCTATCACATCATGCAGTTGTGAGGATTGAATGCAGTGATGCAAACAAAGAGGTTAGGGCCATTGATACTTCTACTACTTAACTGCACGCTCCTACAGGTGGTGTTATTTCTAGAGGTTCTGATTGGCTTCCTTGGGTTGGCATTAGTGATCTGTTGGGTTGTCTGTATGACATGCAGAAATGGAGGGAGTCATCAACAATAAGTGTTTTCAGGATCCTGGTTAGCCAGGGAGGGCATGGATTCATGGAATCCAATTCTCATTTGCCTTGTGATTTCAACACATCTCCTTTCTCACTGTGTGTATGAGGAACCATCTTGGGTTTCGCTTCCTGTCTAGACACCTGCTCCTCTTCTAACTGGGATGCAGATGAGTGAAGAAGTGCTTGAGCGTGAGGGGCAGGGAAAAAAAAGAAAGAGTGGGGGGTGGTTAAGCCATAGGCCGTGCAATCAGTAAGAACTGAGGGAGGACAGCCTTCTCTTGCAGAATTCTGAGGGTTGTGGAGACACAAGGTAAAAGTTACAGCAAAGATTATTGGACAATAACCCGTTTTCTTCACTTAGAAATGATGAAGAAACATTTTTCTCACTTCCGTGGCAGGAGGAAAACAATATCAGTGATTTGTGCAATCTGGTTGTTGGGTCTCCTTACCAACTCGGCTCATTTTCTTGCTGTGTGACATTAACGCTTAGGGTGGAAGGCAGCTCTCTTTTTCTCACTGGTTTTCCTCTCCATTTTAATTTGTATCAGCTCAGAGATTTTTTTCCTTGGAAGGAATAAAAGACCAAGTTTTTGAGAAGCCAGTCAGTGAACTGACGTGTGGGTTAATTGGCATGGCTGGTGCTAGCTGGTATGTCCATTTAGGGTCTGAAATGGGTAAGTACCTGTTGGAGGATGAGATGGCTCAACCAAGAGTCTCAGGGTAGGGCATCCTAGTCCTACAAGATGCAGAACCCCTGTGGGGATCTAAGGAAATGCTCCAGGGACGAGGATATTTTTTTGAACAGGGCACTTTAATTTGCCAATAGCTCTTCATCTTCCTGTCCAATTTATTTCAGGAAGAGATATCACTGTGAGCTAGAAAACAAAGGAAAAAAGCCCTCGACTACTCCACGATGGAGGATAAAGCGTCTCTAGGAAATAACTTTGAGAGTTGAGAGTTACAGCAAATAAAACAAGTCAGAGAATGTGCCACTAATGAATTCAATCACAGCAAAAGTCCATTTCCATTGCCGTGGATTCTACACAAACAATTTCCAGTTGCAAATATCTTTCAGAAGTACTGTACACACATGGTTGGTTATTAAATTGCTTGACAAACATTTCGGATCAAAACTGCCTGCGTAGAAATGACTGCTGCGACAACGATAATGTAGCTTTGGGCAGAGCTGGGCTGTTTGCCCATAGGTGTAGCCTATGAGTTTAATGGGATTTTTGCAGAAGGGAATTGCTTGGAAAACAGTGGGTTTTTAAGGATGAACTTTTGACTCTCAGTGTGAGGTGGAGGCACCACTCGGGAAGAATAGAGAGAGAAGGGCAGCCTCTTTGTAACCTGTTTTCCCTGGAGAACCGTGGCTATACTGACTTCTACTTTTCCATGATGGACTCAACTAACAATTCGCTCCATGTTCTGCTCCTAGACACAATCTCAACTCAAGTCAGTCCCACTGAATGGTCATTCACCTGGATGGGAGACCTGTCTGGGGGGCTCATTTGGGATATTTATGATTTCCATTACTAAGAAGCGGTGTGTGTGTGTGTGTGTGTGTGTGTGTGTGTAGTTGCAAACAAGGTTGGTGATGTTTACAGAAGCCTCTTCATGTGGGCAGGAGCAGCATGACCCCGAGGAAGGCTTCACAAAAGGCCTTGGACCTGGCTGGTCTGGAGAAATTGGAGTTTCTAACATTGGGACAAAGCAGTGGAAAATCTTGGAACCTCTGAGTCCTGCAGCTGATAACCCTGGATGCAGATGTGTGTGGTGATACTCTTTGTGATCCCTGTATCCATCCGCACAGTTTCAGTACTTCGTGTGGGGCCAACAGAGCAGCCCCTGTGTTTTGGGCCATTTGGGCTGCTATGAGGAAACACCATGATGGGTGGTGGTTCATAAACAGAAATGTAGTTCTCAAGTTTTGATGCCAAGATCAAGGTGCTGTTAGGCTGTTAGGGTCAGTGACTGGTCAAGTTTTGTGTCCCCAGATACAGTATCTACTGGCTGTGTCCTTATGGGGTTGGGTGGCAGGCAGTGGGAGCTCCTTTGAGCCTCTTTGATAAGGGCACTAATGCCATTCATGAAGTCTCTACCCTGAGGATTTACTCACCTCCCAAGGATCCCACTTAGAGTAGAGCTGTGACGACAGCTGAGACAGAAGCCCTGTTGACCATCTCCCATCAGAGGCACCAGTGTGAACAGCTCCATAGACATGCTGTCACCTTCAGAAGACCTACAGGGGTCAGGCAAGAGGCCATAGTGCCTTGTCTTATTTTAAGAAAAGCCACATTAAAGAAAGCAAGGAGGAGACACCCAGAACACCACTTGTACAGTTTCAAGGAGCGTCATGGAGACTCATCTCTCAGTGGTGACAGGGAAAGAAAATGGAATTTTAGTGTCAGAGTTCAGAATGAGGCTCCCCTGTATTTTGTCCTGTATTTTGTCCTGCTGCAACCAGCAGTAGAAGGTGAAACTGTAGCTACTGAGGCCAGGGATCATGCTTTGGAGCTCCAGGCTGGCCTGTCATGCTGAGACTTGGCACCTAAGCCTCTGCTCCCCAGACTGTGCCTACATGCTAAGCCTGTAGATATGTGTGGCATCAGGCAGTCACCTGCGCTATGAGGACTGAAGTCATTTTGGTACCTGTCACGGCAAGTCTTGGGTGGACCTGGGGGATGCATTAGAACTTTGTGAGTTCCCAGGACTATGAAACTCAGTTGTAACCAGTGTTGGGTTAATGTGGGTGGCCAGAGGGCTGCCTTCATCATTTTTCCCTACTTTTGAGCAGGCACAGACAGCACGGGAAGGGATTGTGTCTTGGGACTCAGTGCTGGACTGGTGAGGCCCAGGGTTGGGCATATTATAATGGTGGCCATCCCTACCTAGTCCATTGCCTGTGACAGAGGCTTTGCCCTTTTCCTGTAACCAGGCATAGACCTGTACCTTGGTGAAACACATCTGTTTTGGCAGGTAGTGATACAGCCTCTTGTGGGCCTCGTGTGCATCCCAAGATTACCCAAGACCTGCTGACTCAAAAACCCAGGGGTGATCCATTTAGGGCTAGGTTCTTTCCCCTCATCTACAAGCTTTGACAAACAACAAAGAGTTAGAGGAGTGTTTTGAAACTCAGTGTCAAACTGATGCAATGCATATGCAGTCCTTAAGAGATTCTCAGTGCCCAGGCTGGGGGCCACAGACAGATCCTATGGGCCTGCTTCAATCTGATGGAGCAGTCTTGTACCTCAGGCAGCGTCACCAGTGGTTGATGGGTACAGCACTGGGCAGTGAGCCCACCTCAACAGCAGACCACTTAGAATTTCAGGGACATCCACCAACGAATCCAGATGGCACAGACCAGTCCTTCATTGCATAGATGATGTCACACTCCAACAAGCACTGGGAGCTTCCAGGGAACCGAGACCTCACCTACAGAGCCAAATAAGGGTCAAACTGGTTCTAGTGACACCAGCAGTCCATGTCGGGAAGTTAGCAGCATTGCATGTTGGAATGCCAATTTGAGTCCTCGCTGCTCTGCTTCTGATCTAGCTCTCTGCTAATGTCCTTGGGGAAGCAGCAGAAGATGACTCTAGATGCAGGGCCAGGCTCTCGGTTTCAGCCTGGCCCAGCTCTGACTGTTGCACCCGCTTGAGGAATAAACCAACAACGGAAGATCTCTATCTCTGTCCCTGCCCACCCCTCACCCTGACACTCCAATTTACAAAAAAATAAATGAATTATAACATATTTTAAAAAGAAGTAACCATCTAGGGATTGAAATTTTTAAGGGCTTAGATGATTTCAGAATATCTGTCTTAAGGAAACTTCATAAAATCCAAAAGAACACAAAATAACGGCTTCTAACAGATATGACAGATGAAAGTAGTTAGATAAAATCAAGACTAAATCATTCAACTGAAAAAACACACTAGTTGAGATTAAAAATGCAATAGAAGGTACTAATAATGGTTGCATCAAATTGAAGAAGTCAGCGAACTTGAAGATCAGTTATTTGAACATTCATAGTTGGGAAGGAAAGGAAAAAAATTGAGATGAATGAAACAGACTTTATCGGAAATATCAGGTCGTTTGAGAAGATCAGATATCCAACTTACTGGGATTTAAGAGGGACTTGATAATGCCAAAGGGATAGAAAGCATATCCAAAGAGAAATGACAGGGCCCGGCGTGGTGGCCTAGCGGCTAAAGTCGTCTCCTTGAACGTGCTGGGATCCCATATGGGTGCCAGTTCTAATCCCGGCAGCCCTGCTTCCCATCCAGCTCCCTGCCTGTGACCTGGGAAAGCAGTCGAGGATGGCCCAAAGCCTTGGGACTCTATACCCACATGGGAGATTTGGAAGAGGTTCCTGGCTCCTGGCTTCAGATCAGTGCAGCACTGTCCACTGTGGTCATTGGGTAGTGAATCATCAGATGGAAGATCTTCCTCTCTGTATACCTGACTTTGCAATAAAAATAAATAAATCTTTTTTAAAAGAAATGACAGAAAACCTCCCAAACCTAGGAGAAGGTACACATATCCTAGTCCAGGAAGGTCAGTGTTCCTCAGCCAGATTCAACCCAACCAAATCTACTCTAAGACTTATTATTAGTAAGCTGTCCAAAATTAAGAATGAAGGGAAGATTCGCAAATGTGTGAGAGAGGAGAAGCTAAAAGTACAGAGGGGTCCCAGTTTCCCTGAATTCAAATTTCTCATTAGATGTGAGTAGGGATGAGTAGGTGAGACTTTTAAAACACGGAATAAAAAAAATTCCTATCCAATAACACTGTGTCCAGCAAAGATATCATTTAGCTATGAGGGAGAGATTAAGACATTCTTGAACAAAACGGACAGAATGTGTCACCATCAGCCTTAGGCTATGAAAAATGCTCAAAGGAGTTCTTCAAACAGAGAGATGCTAATAAGAAGGAAATGTTCAACTGAGAAGAGTAACTATACCCAACAAATCTGGTATTGCAACCATGGTGTGTAAATTGTTTGCATCTTTACTGTGAAGACAAAAGTTATAATTAATGCACTAAAATGTACAGATACAGGGAGTATAGAAAGAGGTCAAACGCAATATCAGAAATTCAAAATGTGGAGAGCACATATGGAGAAGGCTTAATTAGAATTTCTTACCCCCTTGTCTTTTATTTGTCTTTTTTCCTGTTTTTATAACAATTAAATTGCAATCTTTTTAAGATAGCTTATTACAGCAAAAATTTTAAGCCTCAATATAATCATGAAGTAAAACCTACCCATAGATTTACCAAAAAATAAGATGAGGAAATCAAGGTATATCAGTAGAGAAAATCATTTAACCACAAATTAGCTTTGTAATTTAGCAACTTAGAAAGGAAGAAACTACAATAAAAATACAAAACTAGTATCGAAATGGCAGTAGTAAGACCTCACCTGCTGAAAAATACCTTAATTATCAGTGAACTAAATTTTCCACTTAAAAGACATTACAGGGACCAAACAGATGAAAAAACAGAACCCAATTTTATACTGCAAGAAATTCACCTCATCTCATAGGCATCACAGTCTGAAAGCGAAAGGATTACACAAGATACTCCACGCAAGTGGAGTGAAAAAGCAAGCAGAAGTCCTATCAGAGGAAACAAATTATAAATATAAGGAGTTAAACACAGGAAGGTAATTACATAATAATAATGGGTTCAATTCATAATCCTTCAAGAAATTATATGTACTGAACACTGGAGTCCCCAAATACATAAAGCAAGTATTAATATATATTAAAGGAGAGTTGGAATCCAACATAATAATATCCAGTGTTCAAAAATGAGCAGGTCATCTAAGCAGAAAAATCAACAAAGAAACAGCAGAGTTAAATTTCATCTTAACAGTCATCGACAGAAACTTCCATCCTGCAGCTGCAGGGTATGCCTTCTTCTCCACAGTATGTGCCACTTTTTCCAGAATGGAATATAGAGTGCATTCCAAAACAAGATTCAACACATTTAGAAGACTAGAAATTGTATCACATGTTTCTGACCACAATGCAAAAAAGCTATAAATAAATAAAAAATTAATCACTACATAAATCCATGGAAATTAGACAGCATAGTCTTAAACAACCCAGTGAATCTAAGAAGAAACTAAAAAAATTTTTTTGAGTGAAAATGGAAAAACAACCTACCAAACCTATGGGATCCCGTAAAAGCAGTACTCACACAGAAGTTTCTAGTAATCAATGCCTGCATCAAAAAGCCCCACAAAACCCAAAAACCAAAACAGGAATATTTCAAATAAATGGCTTATTGCTGCACCTCAAGGAACTAGAACTACAAGAACAAATCAAATTCAAAATTGGCAAAAAGAAAGCCATAGAACTCAGAGCACAAATAAATAACATAGCGACTAAAAAGAAATATATAAAAAATGACACGAAGAACTTTTCTTTTCCTTTGGAAAAGTAAACAAAATTGATAAAACTCGTAGTTTAACCAGGAAAAGAAGAGAAGTGTCAAACAGAACCAAAATGAAAATGGAGACATTACCACTAACACCTGACAAAAAACGGACGTGACAGGTTACAAGAACAACCATACGGTAACTAATTCAATAACCTAGAAGAAATGGAGAAATTCAGTCCTTGCAGAGACGGAATCATGAGGAAATAGAATACCTAAACAGACCAATAATGAGTAGTGAGATTGAAGCAGTAATCAAAAATTATCCATCGAAAGAAAGCTTCACTGCTGAAGACCACCAAACACTTAAAGAAGAATTATCAGTAATCCAAGTGATTTAAAATAATTTAAAAGGAGGGTGGGCTTCCAAATTCATGAGACCAGCATTACTTTAATAACAAAACCATACAATGTCACAACAAGAAGAAGAAAGCTTCAGGTCAATGTTCTGGAGAATCATAGTACTAACAGAATATCAACAAAGTACTAGCCAAGAGAATTCCACAGCATGGTCAAAGCTCATCATTACGATCAAGAAGGATTCATCCTAGAGATACAAGGATGGTTCAACATAATCAGATCAATAAATGTGAAATGTCAGATCAACAGAATCAAGGACAAAAATCAGGGTCCTGGCATGGTAGCCTAGCAGCTAAAGTCCCAAGATTCCATATGGACGCCAGTTCTAATCCTGGCAGCCCCGCTTCCCATCCAGCTCCCTGCTTGTGGTCTGGGAAAGCAGTTGAGGACGGCCCAAAGCCTTGGGACCCTGTATCTGCATGGGAGACCCGGAGGAAGCTCCTGGCTTCTAATTGGCTTAGCTCTGGTGGTTGCGGCCACTTGGGGAGTGAGTAATCCGAGAAAAGATCTTCCTCTCTGTCTCTCCTCCTCTCCGTAGATCTTACTTTTCAATTAGAATAAATAAGTCTGTTTTTTAAAAATAATCAAGACAAAAATCAAATGATCATCTCAATGGATGCAAGAAAAAGGCGTTTGATGAAGTTCAACAGCCCTTCGTGATAAAAACTCTGAACTAATAAAATTAGGTATAGAAGGAATACACTTCAATATATTGAACACACAACAAGCCAACAGGGAATATCACATTGCATGGGAAACACTGATGACTTAATGAGACATGGAACAAGCCAAGAATGTCTATTTTCGTCACTTCCATTCAACATAGCAGCGGTGCTCCTAGGTAGAATAATTTAGGCAAGAGAAAGTACTGATGGGCATTGAATTAGGAATGGAGGAAGTGAAACTGACGCTGTTTAGAGATGACATGATGTTATATATATATAAGTACCCCAAAGATCCCCGCAAAAGGCTATTGGATCTGATAAATAAAAAAAATTTGCAAGATAGAAATTTACTGTACAAAATTCAGTAACGTTGTTATCTATCAATCAGTTATGGCCTGGGAAAGCAGCAGAGGCTGGCCCAAAACCTTGGGACCCTGCACCCTCATGGGAACCCCAAGGAGGCTCCTGGCTTCTGACTTCGAATCTGCTCAGCTTCAGCTGTTGTGACCATTTGAGGAATGAACCAGTGGATAGAAGACCTTTCTGACTCTCCTTTCTGTGAACCTGTCTTTCCAATAAGAATAAATAAAACTAAAAAAAGGAACATAGGGAATACATTTGCAGACATTGAAATGGACATGAATTTTTGGCATCAATCCCAACTGCATAGGATATAAACACAAAATAGATAAATGGGATTTCATAAACATGAAGAGCTTTTGTGCAGCAAAGGAAGCCATTAACCTGTGGAATGAGAGGTAATATTTGCAAGCTACACAACTTGACAAGGGGTTAATATCCAGAATATATAATGAACTCAAGCAACTTAACAGCAAACCACCAAACATCCCGTTTAAATAGACTTCAATGAAGACTTCACAAAGGGGGTCGTACAAATGGCCAACATCAAAGTCTTCGGAGAAAGACAAATAAAAACCACAATGAGATACTTATTTCATTAAGACAGGCTATTATCAAAAAAATGAAAGATAGCAAGTATTAGTGAAGATATGAAGAAATGGGAGCCCTCACACACACTGTTACTGGGAATAAAAATAGAAAACGGTATTAAATTAAATTAAAACATTAAATTAAAAACAGAATCATTCTATGATCCAGCAATCCACTCCTCGGTATATATTAAACAGGAATGAAATCCATCTGCACTCCCATGTTTAATGGAAATAACTTAAATGTCCAGTCACTAATGAATGCACAAAGAACACACAGAGGAATATTACTCAATCAGGATGAAGGATGGAATCTTGTTGTTTGCAATAAAAGATGAAACTAAAGGTCATTATGGTAGGTGAAATAAGCCAAGCACAGACAGACACATATCAGATGATCTCATATGCATATGGGATCTAAAAATAAAGTGATATCACAGAAAAAAATGATAGTAATTACCAAAGGCAGAGGAGGGAAGTAGGGATGGAGAAATTGGGAAATTTTGATCGGCAAGTACTAGGCCTGAGCAGGCAGGATTACAGTTCTTGACTTCTGCTGACATTAGGGTGAGCTGGATGATGTGAAATTGACTGTGCAGTTTTTTCTTTCCATGAACCTAGAAGATGCCATTTTCAGATATTTTTGCTATAAATAAATGTCAGATGCTAGACAGCTTCCTTTGCCCCTACTCTGTTTGTCCAAACTTGAGGAGCAGCCCCAGCAATGAAATATTACATCATAATCCATCACGTGTGCAAGTGTTAGCTGTTAATTTTTAAAAATAAAAGATCATGTTATGGAACTATTATCAGTAATTAAAAAAAAAAACCCTCACTCCTTATATCATAGCTCTGGAGGCAATACTTTCAACATAAGGATTTCTTTTTTTTTAATTTTATTTAATTACATTGTATTATGTGACACAGTTTCATAGCTACTGGGATACCCCCACCCCTCCCCACACCCTCCCCCCCATGTTGGGTTACTCCACCTTGTTACATAACCACAGTTCAAGCTCAGTTGAGATTCCGTCACTGCAAGCATGTGCCAAACATAGAGTCCAGCATCTTGCTGTCAGGCCTAGTTCAATGGCTTCTTAGGGAGACCCTTCCCATATACCACCAGCAAAAATTTACATCATTATGGAATTAGTTGGCATAGTAATGAGTAACCAATATGTTAAAAATAAATGCGAGTTCTTAACCACATTCTTAACCACCTCATTGACATTTCAATTTTAGTTTATACACAACTTATAACATAACATACATAGCATTACATGTTTTACATAACATCATATCATCTTAAATTAAGTCAAACATGTGGTATCTAACCTTTTGGGATTGGCTCATTTCCCTTAGCATTATGGTTTCCAGTTTGGCCCATTTGGCCACAAAGAACTGCATTTTGTTTTTTTTAATAGCTGAGTAATATTCCATGGAGTAGATGAACCATAGCTTTCTTATCCAATCCTCTGGTGGTGGGCATTTTGGCTGCTTCCATGTTTTTGCAATTACTGATTGTGCTGCTATGAACATAAGGACTTCATAGGAACTTGAACATGCAGCCCATAGCACCTTGGCTGCAGGGAACGCTGCACTTCATCTTCCAGACAGCTTGCTTTGCCCAAAGCTTGGGGAGCAGCCCCTGCCAAGAAGAGTGCTGTCAGCTGGGCTGGGGGTGTGACAGCCTTCCTTCCCACCCCTCCCTGGTAGTTTCCCACTCTGCAGGGTGACAGCAGGGGTCTTCTCTGTTTTCATCACAGCCCAGAGTCAGCAGATACTGTGCCATTTGCCATCTCATATCTATAAAGGGCTGCATACAAGTCACTTACTTTATTAAAAAAAATTTAATTCCTCTAGCAGCTCACCTGGGCTTTTAATAACTTTCAGCTCCATTTTAAACTCATGTCCCTGAGTGTGATGCCAAGATCCTATTTTGTTTATCATGGAATTAAGGAAAATTCCAACTTTTCTTCCCTGCATAGTCGGGGGTGGGAGTATGCAGAGACTGAGCGAGCAGGATGATGGAGAATGTTCCAGTGATGTCCTGTTGTCTAACTCACCTGTTGGGACTGTCCAGCCAGACTCCTGGCCAAGAGTTTGGCAAGTGTGAAGCTAACCAAAGCGTTTCTCCTTCCTGTCTCACCTGCTGCTCTTCTATGTTTTGCCTCTCTGGAATTTCAGGGGAGTTGTTACTCCCACTGAAATGGAGATAAAAACATCCTGTTGGCTCTCAGATTCCCGCCTTGAGGCAAGCTTGCTCACAAATGATGCCCAGGTTTTTCTCCTTCCCTGGACCACTGGCCTTTCCTTCAGCTCTTCGGCAACTTGCACCTACTTAACCCTATCTGTTTTCAACCGACAAACATTTGCTCCAGTGTTTCCAGAGCCTCAGTTAATTTTTGCAGTATCGGTGTCTTTCAAGCATCTTTGTAGGGACAGGGCTAGCTAGATTGTTAACTTCTACTTTGGGGCTAATACATCTTTTCCAGCACATGGCTAAAGATCTCAGAAATACACACAGAGTGTTTGCTAACATTCTTTCTGACTCATTCAAGCCATCCCCTGAGTCAGATTACTCAGTCAGCCAGCAAACCTAGGATCACTCCTGGGCTTCCTTTTGGGCTTTCTTCTCTTCTCCATTTACATTGTTTTTTCTCCCAAGGCAATTTCATGAAATTCCAAGACTTTAAATACCATTGAGATATAAATAATTATTCAAGTTATAAATGCAGCCCTGAGCTCCAAATTTGGAGATTCCATTGATTTCCTGAAGCCTTTACTCGGGGATGGAACAGGTATTGAAAACTGTAGCAGGTTTGTAGTCTCTGCCCCATCTGTCTGCCTCTTTTCCAGTCTTCGGCATGTTACTACATGGCAACACCATCCTTCCCGATGCTCATGGCATGTTGCTACTTGGCAACAGCACCCTTCCCGATGCTGAGGCCTCATCTCTTACAGTCTCCCTTGGTGCCTCCCTTTCCTTCTCTCACCACGTTCAACTCACCAAGACCTAATGGTTCCTATTTCAACTTGCATGCAGAAACTGTTCACTTCACTGCGACCGTTCCCTGACTGCAGCTGTGTGAGCACCTCTGTTAATCTTCCTTGATCTTTCTTCCTCCTTTCCTGTTCCCTGTAAACCCACATCTCACACAGCAAGCAGGAATGAATTTTTGAAAAAATAAGTCAGCATTTTACAAAGTTCAGTCTCTATTCATGTTATAAGCTGTCAAGTTCACTAGAATGAAGGAAATTTCCTTGCCTTAATAAATGCAATATAGGAAAAATCCAGAGCTAATATTGCACCTCAGGGTGGGAGACTGAGTGCTTTTGTTGTAGGAGCAGAACAAGTTGAGGATGTCTGTATTCAGCATTCCTCTTCAACACAGGTATACAAGACTTCCTAGCTATTGCAACAAGTTACGGGAAAGATATAAAAAGGATATAGATTGAGAAGAAAGAAATCAAACTGTCTCTATCCACAGTAAAATGATTATCTAAGTAGACAAACCTTAAGGAATCTAGAAAAATGCTCTCGAATAAGGAGCTAATAAGCTAGGACAACAAAAATTTCAGGTCACAAAGTAAACACACAAGTTAACTAGTTTCAATAGAGAGGCAGTCATGGCAAGCTTTCTTCCTCGTTCCACCATTGGAGACTGTATTTTAGCTTTTATAACATGGAGCAAATGACCTAATGGAGAGAAATAAAAATTCATGTCTTTAATCAAGAAAAAAGGTAACTGCTTTCCTATATGCCAACAATTAGCATTTTGAATTTAACAGTAAGAAAACAATACTGGGCAGGTATTTGGGTGAAGGGTGCTTAAGCTGCTACTGGGGAGTGCCAGCATCCTTTATCAGAGTGCCTGATTTGAGTCCCAGTGACTTTACTTCAGGCATAGCTTGCTGCTCATGCGCACTGTGGCAGGGAGCAGGTGATGACTCACACACCTGAGTTTGTGCCACCCACATGGGGAGCTGGAGGGAGCTCTGTGTTCTTGGCTTAAGTTGGACTTAGCCCTGGCTGTCGTGAGCAGCTGCAGGAGCGGACCGCTCACTAGTGGATGGGGACTCTCGGTTTCTACATCTCTTTCTTTCCAAGTAAAATGACAATCTACCAATCCATAAATTCAAAAGGTAAACAGTATCATTAAAATAATACTTAGGCAGAAACCTGATACAATAGTTACTGTGGTGTAAAACTATAAAACATTAAGGAGAGAAATCAAGGATGATTTAAATAGAAAGATATTTCATATTCATGGACTGAAAGACTCAAAATTATTATGATGTCAGTTCTTCCCAATTGATCTTTAGATTTAACACAGTCTCAATCAAAATCCCAGCAAGCTACTTTGTAAATATCAGTAAACTGATTTTAATTTTTACAAGGAAAGGCAAAGCACTGATAGTCTCCGCAATATTTAAAGCAACAAAACTGGAAGACTCACACTTCTTTAAGACTTACTGTAAAGCTACAACAAAATAAACATCAGGGAAACAGAATAGAAAGCCCGTACACATACTTACATTAAGAAAAGGAACCGGAGTGGGTGGGAGAGGCCACCAGAGGCCCGACTGACGTAGGCAGCCGGCACACTGCCTGCCTCAGCGTGCAGACCTGAGTGGCACATGAGCCTTGGCACTGCCATCAAAGCATGTCCCAGGACTCTAGGTACACCAGGGGTTGGGAAAACTACACTAGGCAAAGAACTTGCCCTGAGATCAGAACTGAAATACATTCCAGTGGGTGATTTAGCCAGAGAAAGGGAGTTACACGATGGCTTTGATGAAGAGTGTGATGGTTCCACTTTAGATGAAGACAGAGTAATAGATGGGTTAGATAAGCAGATGAGAGAAGGAGTTATTGTTGATTACCATGGCTGTGATTTCTTTCCTGAACATTGGTTTCGTACAGTTTTTGTGCTAAGAGCAGATACCAGTATGTGGTACAAGACTGGAAACAAGGGATTATAGAAGAAACTACAGAAGAAACTAAATCACAACATTCAGTGTGAGATTTTTAAGTTCTTTGTGAAGAAGCCATGGGGTCATAAAAGGAGGAAATTGTGCATAAGTTACCCAGCAATAAACTAGAACTAGAAGATAACCTGTGTCCGATCCGGCAGTGCATCAAGGATCACAGCCCTTAACTCACAAATCTGACCACTTCTTACTGCTGTCTGCCCACGCATACGCAAAACTTATAAGAGATGGTGTGAAGGTTTCTGCCTCAATTTCTTTTTCTCCATGAAAAAAAAAAAACTGAGCAGTCTTAAATATCATGAATATAACATTAAGGATTCAGAATGAAAATTATTAAGTGGTCAGATTGTCCAATAATAAGCAAATATGAACCAATGATTTGGGTAACTTAAGTTTATAACGAGAAAAACATAGATGATCTCTTAAAACTAAAGATAAAGCATCAAAAAAAAAAAAAACCAAGGGGAACTGAATCTGTAAATAAAAAAACAAAGGTAATTGAATGGATACAAGAGTGTTTTCAACACTTTCTTAAACAAAAAGGAAACCAGTCAGAGCTCTTTTACCCCACAGAAACGTGAACTCAAAGTTGATTATAAAACATAAAATATAAGCTACACAACTGTAACATTTCCAGAAGAAGAAAACATAGGGACAGAGTGGAAAATATTTCTAACTTTGATTTTGCTGATGAGTTTCTAGATATGACACCCAAAACACCAACTGTAAGACTCAAAGTTGTTAGTGTAAGATTTTATTGTTAACCAAAATTTTGCTCTGCTAAAGACACATTTCAGAGATTGAAAAGACAAACCATTGACTACAAAAAAAAAGCTTTTCAAATAACATTCTCAGATAAAGGACTTGTGTACAAAATATAAGAACTCTTGGGGGATTGTTGCCCTGGCACAGTGGCTAAAGCCACTGCCTGTGATGCTAACATCCCAAATGGGCCCCAGTTTGAATATGGATTGCTCCACTTCTGAACTAGTTCTTTCTTAATGCGCCTGGGAAATCAGCCAAGGATGGTTCAAGTATTGAGGCTCCTGCCACCCACATGGGAGAACAGGAAGAAGCTCTTGGGCCCTGGTTTTGGACCAGGCTGGCTTTAGACATTGTGGCCATTTGAGAAGTGAACCAGCAGAGGGAAGATCTCTCTGTCTTTCCATCCCTCTGTCTCTATAACTCTGCCTTTCAAACAAATAAAAATATATCTTAAAAAGAATTCTTAAATCTCAGCCATAAAAAAGCAAATAGTCCAATGAAAAAATGGGCAGATACTGTAACAAATCATGTAGGAATATACATGTATATGGAAAATAGGAGTATCAAAATAGACTCAACATCATCTTCATTTGGGAAATGTAAATCAAAGCAACAATGAGATACTGCTGCATACCCATTAGATCAGATGCAATCAGGGTAGTGTGATCATAGATCGCACCTGTTGGAATAGCTAAATTCCAAAAGCTGACAACACTGGCAAGAATATGAAGCAACTAGAACTCTCATTCATTGTTAGTGGGAAGGAAGAACAGTATTACATTTTAATAGATAATATGGGAATTCCTTTAAAGCCAAACAGTCTTACCACATGATTAAGTAATCATACTCCCAGGGTTTTCCTGGTTTGCTAACTCACATTCACACAAGAACCACTTACTTGTGAAGGTTTATAGCAACTTTGTTGAAGATTGTTAAACACTTTAAGCAACCAAGATGTCCTTCAGGAAGTGAACAAGCAATTTTGGGTAAACCCACACAACAGAGTAGTATTAATAAATGAAAATGCCATCCATCAACACACGACACGTATGAATCTTAGATATGCCTCGCTAAGTGAAAGGTGCTATTGAAAAGTATTATATACTGTTTTATTTCGTTTATGTGACCCAGGAAATGCTAAAATTCCCGAGAGTGTAGATGTAGCAGTACCCCAGGGACTGGGGTAGGAAGGATGTTGAAGTGTTGGGGATTTTGAAGAAAGGAAAACTATTCTGTAGGATCTTGCAATGATGGTGTGTTATTGTAACAGAAATGTATTTAATCTCTTTTCTTGGTTCTGGTGCAAAGGTCAAAAAAGAAAAACAACCCCGAGGGAATTAGGGAATTGGTTTCCTAGTTGGATATCTTCTCCTGTATGTATACTGGGTTTCTCTCTTACATCAGTCTACTGAAACCAGCACATTGGCTGTTCTTCTTTTTTGTAGATTTTGAAAAAGAATTCTTTCTGTTTGTTAGAGACATAGGGATAGAGAGACAGAGAGAGATCTTTCATCCATTGTTTTACTACTAAATGGCGACAACAGACAGGGCTGGTCCATTTTGAAGCCAGGCCTGGAACCTCATCTGACTCTCCACTCTTGGGGCAAAGTCCTAAACACGTGGACCATCTTCTGCTGCCTTCCCAGGCACATCAACAGGGAGCTGGATCGAAAGCAAAGCAGACAGGTTGCAGCAGCATTCTGACATGGGGTGTGTCACAGACAGTGGATTAGCTCACCATGCCAGAGCGCCGTCCTCAGGACTAATTCTAGCATCCCTGCTTGATTTGATGTCTTCATTGCTTCCTGTTAGCCTTACGTCTCATACATTTTTTGGTGGGTCAGTTTTCTTTGGTAATCTTCCCTTTGTCAAAAAATCTGAACACATTTGAGTTTTTTCCCCTTCTGTCTCACCTGGCTCTCTGGGGAGAGTGTTACAGACAGAAGCGGTTCTCTGGGACCCAGCTGGAGCCAGAACGCAGGAATAGTGTTGGGGACTTGGCTTATGAAATGAGAACCAGGTCTGGACAGCGGGCAGTTGGTTACATTTAGCTAACTCAGACAGCCCCACCTGCAAAGACAGGGAGCAAAACAGATGACCCAGACAAATGCAGTTCAAGGAAACAAGGCCACATGTGGCTGGGAAGGGCAGGGTATTTGGCGGTTCAGCAAGAACGCTGTGCTGCGTGTGCAGAATCCGAGCTGGTTCCATCTGTTATCTGGTCAGGACAGGCAGCTTGAAGGCAGAGTTTGGGCTGAGGCGGGAGGTACTACAAGGAAAATTTATGAATAGACCTTGAACTCTGGTCACTCTGGAGCCCAGCAGCTCTGGAAATTAGATCCAGATGGATAGTATTTTGATAGCTTCTCCTGACCAAGGCATTTTTGCTAATTCTCAGGACTCGAGGGGAAGCAGAGTATCTAAAGCTGATGAATCCATCACCGCGTCTTAAATGTTTTCAAAACTCATCTGTGTTTTCACTCATCACCGCAGTGGGGGTTGAGGGGAGGGAAAAGAAATGGCCACCCAGGGTCCTCCTCATCACCTGAATGCCTGCTATGAAATGCGCTGGAGCAGAACAAAGGAGTTTCTGGAATATTCCCCCAACCCAGGAATCATTCTGGGTTGCATCTGGGAAATTTACACAATGTCCTGCTTGTAGAAGCATTTAACGATATCCCAAACACCAGGGCAGATTTACTCCCTCCACATTTAACTTTCCTGTGAGTTAAGTGACAGGATGGATCAGCAGAGAAAAAAAGCTCTGTCTACACCAGAATGGCCCATCCAGGTGAAGGCTTGGCCTGCTACTGATCACGTGGTGTGTACTAGGGACCTCCTGTCTTCCTCTGGGCACCAGACCCTCACCCTTTAATGGAGTGGTTCACTTGAGAGGCCTGCCAGGGCCCCATTTCTCACTGCTCCAGGAGCTCATTCTGATCTGCTGAAACATAGAGGGAGGTGAGGACCGGGCTTCTGTTTTGAGGACTGGGCAGTTCTCTCTGTGAGATTTTTGCTCCTGCTTTCATCTCTTTGGGCTGTGATGGAAAACAGAAACCGATTGCTCCATGTTCTGAAGGCTGGGAGTCCAGAGGTCAAGGCCCCTGCAGATTCCGTGTTTGGTGATGGCTTGTTCTTCGTTGATGGTGTATGTGTGTGCTCTGTGGCAGAGGGATCTCCTTCATAAGGGCTCCACGGACACTTACTAAGGCCCCATCATCGTGACTTGATTACCTCTGGAAGGCTCTGTCTTCTACTACCACTACTTTAGTGGTTAGGTTTCACCCTAAGAATTCTGAGGGCCATGAGCATTCAAACTGAAGCAGTCTCCCATTTATATCTCAAAGGGCTGGGACTTTTAGGGAATAGTGAATAACCTCCACCTGCCTGGGTTATGACCACCTCTACAGGTAGTTACTGAGTGGATAAGATGACCAGACCTGGGTTATGACCACCTCTACAGGTAGTTACTGAGTGGATAAGATGACCAGACCTTACAATAGTCTTACATTGATTCTATACTTTGACAGCCAGACCAAGAAGTAGAATAGAGAAAGGGCTTGAATTGGTTAGGGGGTCAACAATTCCAAGAGGGGTTATGTAAATCCTCCCAAGTGAGAGAATTTCCAACACTAACTTGTCCAGTTGCCCTAAGGATCCCAGCACTGGCTCATTCCAAGCAAGAAATCATCACCTGATGGTTTACTTACAGCCCTTGCATTGCTTGAGGAATCTCAAGGAAATCCTCACCCTCCAAAGGAGATCTTATCCATTGCTCTTGAATGTGGCACAGCAAGGACACTTGCAGGAGCTGGCTGGGAAGGGTGGTACAGTTGGGGACAAGTTAGCAGCTTGCTCCACTAGCCCCTTAAGATCTTTCCATGTTACTTGAATTGTGTGTGTGGGGGGGGGTTGTCTCGAGTCTCCAGACACGCACTGAAATCATGCTGTCGCTGCCCCACACATAGGCTAAGTAAGCAGAGACCCATCCTGGCACTCACTTGCCCATGTGGATAACTGAATGGCTCTACCTTGTGTTACAGATATTATTGGACTGTTGGCTTTCCTGGATTACTACTCAGGTCAGCGGAAGGCCCTCAGCTGGAGGCTTCCTGTTCGCCCTGGCTCCACACCATGGGTCCTAAACTCCCAGGAGGGGTTGGGGATGACATCAGCACCACAGTTTCCTGCTGGCTTCATTTCTCTCTTATCCAAGCCATCTCAGTACTGAGGCCTTTGTCTACAGAATAGTCACATGTAATCAAGTCCAACTGAGCCCGTGATCTGACCTTTCATGTTTCAGCTCCTGTTAATGTCTTTAGAAATGGTTTTGTACTCTTTGGTAGCATCCAGCACACTTGACCTCATGGGCCGTGTCTTCCTTGCTTTGCTCTGTGATTTTGTACTAGGGATGTTATTAATTATGCCTCAACTCTATAGTTTAAAGGTCTGAAATTTGGGGTTCAAGGCTACAATGAAAACATTTAGCATTGGCTTACATCTGCCTTCATTTGGGGGCTGGTGAAGGATGTGAGTTAGGAGAGTAGGGAGCAAAGATTGATACGGTAGAGTTAAAGTTTGCAAATAGCAGTATTAGATAATTTTCCTCTTGTTGAGGCTGCAGGGATGGTAGGGACAAAGAGGTCAATCACCAGCATGTAATGTGGGGACATCCCCATGCCTCCTGTTTTTGTCACTTCTTAGAACAAAGAGTCTGTTTCCTGCATGACTGGGAGCTGGCCACGGTGGAGGCAGAGAGAACAGAGGCAGGCTCATAGGGTCAGCTCATAAAAGGTTTTGTGAGCCAAGCATGGAAGTTTGAACTTTTTTCTGTAGACGATGGGAAGCCATTTGAAACAGGGGACTGATCACTTCAGCAGCTGATAGGTAACAGATTAATGAGGAGAGTTGGAAGTTTGGAGATAGCTTTCAGGGTGCTGTGCAGTCATCCAAGCAAAGAACAGGACATTATTTGTCAGGGAGAATTCAATGAACTTGTTGACTGGGAGATGCAAAGTAAGGGAGAGGATGATGATGTTAACATCCAAATGAGCAATCCAGTGGGAGCAAATGATTTGAGAGAGGGAAACAATGACAGCTATGGCTTGGGCCATCCTGGATTTTTAATTGTTTGGTGGAGTTGTCTAGGTGGTTGTGTGGCCACATAGATTCAGAGTCCTGAAGGGAGGCCTCACTGGACATTGCACATATAGGGATCAAGGTTGTTGTGACCACTGATGTCTGCCACATCATGAACACCAGTGTGGGCCCTGAGACACAGAGAGATTGCCCATTCCCAGACTCTAGCCTCATGGAGCATCAGAACCCAGGCTCAGCTGCTTCCGCTGCAGGGAACTTATCATCTCATTACAGAGGATAAGGCATATTTTTTCAGTACGGTTATATGCGGTAATGAAGCATGCAGAAAATCGCACAAGATAGATGGCAGCTTTCACTAGTGAAGCCGAAAACTTGGTTAACTTAATAGTCTATTTATTACATTCACTCTCTGAGCTCACAGTACCTGATTAATATCTCCCCTCTTCCCCCATGCTACACAATTAAAACTAGTATATGTGATTGCACAAGCTGACTCGAGCATAGATGGGTACAGTACGGGAGGTTGAGATAAGAAGTAGAGAAGTACTTTCCTTTCTGTATCATGGTGGTCCTTCTAGCTTAAATGTGAATGACTTCCTGCTCAGGAAATGGTGTCAAACAATTAAGCAAGCTTGAGGGAAAAGGACTGTGGGCTCTCTGCTTCCTGCTCCTGCTCCTTCCCTTGCCTTTGGCACAACATGCTCCTGTGGCAGACTTCCTGGAGGTGGCCATACATGCTTTACTCAGCCAAACACAAGATGGTTGGGCATATCCTCATTGTAACACCAGACAATGTGAGGTTGTGTCACATACCAGTGATCCACCTACTCTACCTTTCTGCTTCCTCATCCACCAGCTACCAAAGTGTTGGATATTTGACCAAGATTTATGAGATAGAAGAAATCTACTAGGGGTGTCTTTTGAAAAGAATGGCAATGCACCCTCGGAGGACTTGTTGGTGGTGCCCCTTGATCTTCCTTTCTGAATGTGTATGTGATGCCTGAAGCTTTGGCAGCCATCTTGTGAGTATGAGGACAAAAAAAGTAACGTACTGCAGATGGCACAAGAGTAGCAGAATGAGTCTAGGGTGTTGATAACACTGCTTGGGTAACTAAACAACCTTGAGGCCATCAAACCTGAATCATTCTCCGAAGAAAACAAAATATGGCTCTATGGTTTAAAGAACTGTTAGAAGTGGTACAAGTAAAGAGACGATTCGGGAAGGAGTAGAAGGAACTTGTCACTGCACCCTTCCCCAGGGCTGCCTCTAAAGCCCCTCCCATGACCAGCAACCCCAAATAGCTGTTATTGCAGAGCCTCCAGCCAGGGCCAGCACCAGCAGGAAAATACCTGACATGGCTAACGACTCCATTCCTAAATACCCTATAGTCTATTATAAAATCATTATAAGAGAATTCTTGTGACTGACACCCCTACTCCAATCATGCACCTGTTTCCAGGATGCTTCTCAGACTTCCTGAAAAAAGCCTAAAATTGCACAGTCACAGATTCCTGGGACTCCAAAGCCTTCCTGGAGAACTCCACCAAAAGCATCGCCCGACCCCCAACCCCGTGCTTTCAGATCATGGAAAGGGATGATCCTTCACCTCATGGGTCGCCACTTTTTCTTTGCTAGTAAGTCTTATTGCTCTGCCAACCACTGTCTATATCTTGTCCTTGAATCATTTTGTGCAGAGGAGACAAGAACCTGGACTCCCACCCTGCCCCATAAGCGTAAGGATAGTTGCTTGTGTTTGCTTGGAACCGAAACCCTTTCCTCATCAACAAGCATGGTTCCTACTGATGGAGCCCTGTGTGCACACCCTTTGTGAAAGGCTGTATGTTCCTTTGGAAACTCTGCAACATGTCCTTCTTGAAGATGCTATTAGTACCATTCTTTATAAGAAGGGACACCTGGTTTAAGTGTATAACATCACATATCCAAGAACCAGCAGCTCTAAGATTTGAACCTAAGTCTGTCTGCCTCTAAAGTGTAATCGGTATCGGTCTAATGATATGAACTGTGTAGACAGAGCACTCGAGGACTGAATCTGGGAATGAGTGTTGCTTGAGAATGTGACTGACTTGATTGTACTCAGTGCAAATCACAACGTTTATTCACTTGTCCCACAGAAATAAGGCAAAATTTTGTTTAAATGGGGAATTGGACATGGTGTACTAACATTATCTGCCCTGGATCATGAGATGATCACAGAAGGTGTGGGTGTGAGAAGTCCGAGAGAGAGAGAGAGAGAGAGAGAGAGAGAGAGAGAGAGAGAGAGATTTTGAAGATATCTGAACTGAACCAACTGGGGCCCATCAGAGCTCATCTCAGCTTTCAAGCACCCAGTAGTACATATCTTCTTCCGGGACATTTGACAAAGTTGAGACAGATTAAGAGGGCTTTGAAATCTGGGTCCAGTGCTCCCCACGGCTTTCCTGTGGCTTCCTCTAGATGGAATAAACCAGCCAAGTTTTCAATTGTCCCTTGATGTGAATTCAGCTCTTCCCCACTGCACTCTCCTCCCCCAGTTGTGTGAACCTTTTGAGACTGCTTCCAATCTTTGGAGGTGCCTAGCCAGTGCCAGCCACCCAACAGGCACTCAGCAAATACCCGTTGCCTTGGAGACCCAGCCAGAGTAACAGAAGAAAAGATGATCTCTTAGTGACTATGATTCATCCTTCTACTCTCCAGTGAACAGGCAGAACCAGGCTGCTCTCGGGGTGACATGCCAACTGCTGATGCCTACTGGGCTGGAGATCACCTACTGATACTTTCCCATTAGCCCACTGCCCATCACCTCTTCCCCGGGATCTAAGCATGCATTTGTAGCCAGGAGCCACCAGAGGGACTTGGGTGTACAGTAATTCTTTCTCCCCTCCTAGCCCACCCAGACTGTGATTCAGCAGGAGGTAGAGAAGCCCTTCTTTTCCTCCCATCCCCTCCCTTCTACCCCCTCTAGGGCAGGAGCTATCTGGAGGGGGAAAAAATAAAAAATCAAAATATGCAAGAACTGGGCCTTAAACATCCCACGAAGATTAACTTATCTGCAGTAATTGCCTTAACTAGGGGATTTTTTTAATGCTTTTCAAAGTTTCTTAGAGGAGGAAAAATCTGCGGAGGGAGTCTTGTAGCAAGCAACAGAAGAGATACTTAGAGCAAAAAAAGAAGAAAGCTATCAGCCACAAGAAGCCCATAGCTAGGAAATTTTAAGGCACTGATTCTAGGGGATTTAATAAGAATGTAATTTGTATAATTAACCATTCATCAATGTCAATTTCATTAAATGAATGCCAGAAATATTACCTTCAGCAGCACGACCTAACAGGATTGGAATGTATTATATGAAAAATGAACACTTAGTGGTTCCCCCTCCTGCTCAGTCTGTCACAGCAAGATTTGCAAGGCTGAGAAATAATTTAAAGGGTAGTAAATGAAACTGGCTAAGGCAAATGTATGCATTTTGGTAACTAACCTCAGCTATGATATATGGGAGTTCATGTCAAAACGTTTTCCTGCAGCAATGACTAAAGGGACTTGTAGCTCCCTCCCAGGTGGCAAAATGGGAAAAATAATATCAGGAGCTTCCCAAAGGTCCTCCTTGTCCTCTGCGCATGGATACAGCTTACCCTTTTCCTAGATGAGTTCTCCAGGGTCCAAGATCAAAAGCGTGGTTTTTGGAGTCCAGAATTCGTAGATGTTCCCTAACACCTCCAGGGCAGCCTAGCGCCTGATCCCTTGCCTGTGTGTCTAAGAAAAGTGATGATTGATGATCAGGAGAAAGAAATCATTCTGAGTTTTATTCATGTTATTGCCTGCAGTCATCAGGGGAGCACGGGGCTGGAGGTAGGTGGGCTGATGAAATATTTGTAAATAGGGCTTCTTTCCAAGGTTGTTGCACACAAGGAGGCAGTTTATGGGGATTTCTTCATTTCAGTTCACTGTGGGAAGAGTGGGGGATGGAGGCAACAGTGGCTAGCCCCTGTGTGCTGACCTCCGCGTGCACACACATCCCAAAACAGAGCTGTGTAACCTGGAGGTCAATGCCTGAGATGTGCGGATTATTGCTGCTGGTGTTGGCACAGTCGGAGCTCAATCAGTGCTTGTTTAATTGAATTTCTCTGAATGCTAACCCCACTCCTGGTCTCTTCTGTCCCAAGACTCTGTGAGGCTAGGCATATTGGATCAGGTATTCCCAAAGAATCTGCTTTTCTGAATTCTGGGTCCTGAGAGACGAGCAATATTTTGCGAGCAAATCAAATGTACCTGAAGAAGAATGGGATCTCTGCAGCAGGCTGATTTTGGCTGGCTGTTTTATGCATTAGATTTTGAAAAGTCACACAGTGCAGGAGGAAGGAAGAACATATTACTTTGGGAATCGGGAGACCAGGTTCAAGATGGGCTCCACTTTCACAGGGGATTCTAGAGGTAAAATTCCATGCTATCCATTACCTTACACAAAAAAAGCAAAAAAAGCAAGGAAGACCTTCTTCCTCGAACCTCAGAGAAGGTCAGAATTAGGAACCTGATGACTGAAGAGCTGATGTGGAAGCAATTTTTTTTTTTTTTTGGCCAAATCCTGCACACTGCCTGGCTCAGAATTGCTTTCTTTTCTTCCTGAAGCAACTCACGAATGTGTCCCCTGCTCTTTATCCTGCAGTCACCTTTTTTCTCTGCTTGGACTGGGTATCCCTGGGCCGGCAATTTGTTATCCCCATTTGTTATTCCCACGGTGGTTCTGAAGACTAAGATTTGGGCCGGAAGCAGGAGGTGACACGGAGTAAGGGTCCAACCACAGCAGTTTTTCCTCTCACTCCTCTTTCAGGCAACACTTGTCAGTCTTCTTCCAGAGGACAGGAGATCTGGCCACCGAATCTACCCTATCGTGCTAGTAAGGTATGTTGTTATGCTCCTGGGGTGTTAGAATGTCAAGAAAATAAAGCAGGGAGAAGTTAGGACTTAGGATCAGAATAGGACTTCAGAAGTCTTCCTTTGATTTTAGAGATGAGAAGTGATGTTAAGTTCATAACATGTAAAGGCTTGGGACGTAGGATCTGACCAGAGTTTTTGGGATGACTTCTAAGGGGATGAACTGAGCCTGGGGGGCAGGGGGAATTTGGTTCTGGAGTGCTGGAGGCCTGGGCTTAAGCAGAGGGAACACTTCCACACCATACCCGGAGGAGTGGGTCTGGAGCATTCATTTGCTGTTTGCATTCCGAGTCTCTGCACGCCAGTGTCCATGTCGCCCCCAGCCTTGGTCCCTGCTGTCTGGAAATGGGAAGGGAGCCCAGCCTTGGTCTTTGCTGTCTGCAGATGGAGTGGGCAACAGCTTCCATCTAGAAGGTATTGGGAGGAGAGCAGGAGATATCACTTCTGATACACAATGAAGGTTCAGTTGATGTTAGGAGCTCACAGAGGAGAAAGAACAAGCAACCTTGAAACACTGGCCAGCCCTCAGCCTGGAGTCTGCCTATGGAGAGCCTCTAAGGGCTCAGCAATCCAGCTGGGCCCTGGCAGAGGCTGTGACCTCAGGGAGCCTGCATAGGAGGTTAGGAGTGGAAGCCCAGGATTTGCCTCCAGCTCTTTGGGTCTCTCCATGTTTGTTTTGCAAGTATGCATGTGGCATGGGCTTGTCTGCTGTCCACTCAGGGGTGGGCTGAGCTAGGCTGACCTGACACCTGGCCAGCTCAGCCCAGCTCAGGACAGCTTCTCAGAACCTTGGAACAGGATGCTCCCTGGGCAGGACTGAGTGTAAGGACATGCTATGTGTTGGAAAGAGCCAGGCCAGTCTGCAGCCACAGAGTCTATGGATGGCAGGACCATTGTAGTGGCATTGTTGGCTAATCTTCCACTGATGGAGCCTGCATCCCATTTAGGCAACAATTCAAGTCCTGGTGGTTCCACTTCTGATCCAGCTCTCTGCTTATGGCCTGGGAGTAGACAATGGTACAATGCTTTGGGACCCTGCATCCATGTGGGAGACCCGGAATAAGCTCCTGGGTCCTGGTTTCAGACTGGTCCAACTCTGCCATTGCAGCCATTTGGGAAATGAACCAGTGAATGGAAGATTTTTCTCCCTCTCTATCTCTTTTGAGTAAAGCAAACAAAACCTTTAAAACGTATTTTAAAAATAATAATTTGGCTTCTCCTCACCCCCCAAGTCATCCTGAGAAAGCTCTACAGAACTCCAGGGCCTTGGGGAGCCATAGGGAAGCTGTCAGAGTGCGAGTCAATCCTTTGATGACCTTGTCTGGCTTCAGGATCCAGAAGAAAAGCCCCAACCAGGCCAGTCTCACCAGACCCACTGATGATCAGAAAAGAGTGATTACTTTAGCTTGAAATTCATTTCTTCTTCTTTTCTGTTTGCATTTTCCAACAAGGCATTTATGGTGTCAGTGTGACTTATTGTTATCCTGGAAGCTACTGAAGCTTGTAAAGGCCACCTAATCACACTACACTGATACTCATTAGTCACTCTACACATATAAAGAATGGAAGGAGGAGTTTTTGGGGGGAAGTAGGGAGAGGGGTCGACTTGGGTGTGGAACAAGCGGTGCTGGCAGCCACAGGTGGAGATGCTGATGTGCCTGTCACTCACGATCCCCTACAGGACAAGTCATTTGTCCCCATCTCACTCCCCGCTGAGTCCGCTTCTCCCTTTCCTCTGTTCTCCCCCAGTACAGGTGTCATATCAGGCACATATTCCTGTAGATGCTGAGAGACAGTGAAGAACGCACGGTGTCTTTGCTAGGAGGATCTCATGGGAGGGGGCCTGGAATAGCAGTTGGCAGGCGTGCCAGGTGTCCTGAGAGCTCAGCAAGGAACTATGGGGGCCAGAAACACACGACAGTACACTCCGGAGTCCTGGAAAGTCACAATGCAGCATGAAGCCCGCACAGGGCCTCTCTCGCAAGCCATGCTAAGCACACCTCATGCAGGAGAAGGTCTGGAAGAAGACCTTGGCAGCACGCATTCTACCAGGAGACAGGGCAGCTGTGTGTGGAGGGAGCGGGGTTTTCAGGCACTGCTATTCTGCTTCTGCACAAGCTGGTGAGGCTGGCTTCAGAGAGGGGCCTGCCCCTGTGCATAATAAAAGCAGCGACAATTAATAATCTATACTTAATGAGATCAAATTAATAATTATTTTAATTATGACATGTTTTCCTCCTCTCTTCCCAATGCCAGGGCAGGCTTGGCACGTCTCAGGATTACAGTCATAATGGTAACAGATAAACCTTAATTAAAACATCCCCCAATACAATGGCTGAATTAAAATGCTGTGACATGTCGCTTCCATCTCCATCGAGCTCTCGTTGCTGATGGTGTCTCCCCAAGGCTGGCAACATCCTGACTGCGTAGCGCCCGTGCCCACACAGTCTCCAGTGGTTTTTCCCAGGGCTGCTCTTCACTCTCTCCAGTACAGATGGCAAAGCCGCTGCACCCGGGGCCACTGGAGTCTTCTGCTTCATGCTTGCCTCTTTCCGTGCCTGACAGAAGCTACCTCTACTTGCACAAAGCCTTGGCCCTGCAGGTGCTGCCTTCCCTCTGTCTCCTCTGCATGTACTCACCAGCTTGTACTCAGGCCATTGCAGACTGCTCTACCTCCTTGGGTGTTATTTGTGGTATTTGAGCAAACTCCCTCCAGGGCTCCTTCTCTTATTGATGGCTGTCTTGGTTTTCTGCCTTCATTGTGAGTTTCTCCTGAACGGTCCTTCTAATTGCAGATGCTTTCTGACTCCTGACTTGAGTCTAAAGGCATATTTTCATGGACCACAGTGCTTCCCCAAGGCTGTGCCCAAACTGATGGGCTTTTTGCAATGTTTAGCACGCTTGCATTCATTCAGCCATGAGTTTGCACTCAGTGGCGAGAATCTGTGGTCTCTCTACCAAATGCTGGGCTACAGAGCTGTGCTAGCCCACTGAACCTCACAAGACTTAGAATGGAGTGGGAGACATGTGGAGAAAGGAGGTTCTGGCTGAGTGTTCTGATGGTTAGTGCTGGTCTGTGTCAACTGCAGAAGTGGGGTGGTGGCCCAACTTGAGAGAGGGTGGGGCAGGAACAGTGTCCTGGCTATGTGGCCCTCTTCTGAAAGATGAGGAGTTACCCTAGGACCACTAGGACCAGAAAGCCATACTCAGAAGTGTGAAGGCTCAAAGGTGCATCCCATTCCTGAAACTAGACACAGGTGTGTCTGGAAGGCAGGATTCAAGAGCCTGAGAAGTAAGAGGTGGTGTTCAAGGTCAGTGTTGTGAGCACGCCGAAGTGCAAGAAGACTCGGGTCCATGAAAGAGTGCACCCAGAACTATGCCACAGAAAGAAGCTCAGTACAATGCTGCCGCAAAGCCTGCTGAGCACCTTGTTCGGTGCTAGGCTGGGAGCTTGGCATCAATGTTGCTCCTGGATTACTTGCTAAAGCTAATTCATCAGTTGCCTTCAGATTTACCTGCATCCCAAGATCTATAGATTGTCATAGGAAGGAAGAATTCTCACACACACACACACACACACACACACACACACACACACACACACACACACACACACACCTAGCTTCATATCCCCCAGTTTGTCCAGCCTGGCTTTTATTTCAAATATCTTAAACATTGAACCATCAAGCCTGGGAAGCAAAGGCAATCTCACCCAGCTAGAGGTCCTCCAGAGGAGAATGCACAGGGAATGCACAGAGCCCTGGGCACTCCCTCGGCCCTTCTGGAGGCACCGGGGGGGGGGGGGGAGGCTGTTGAGAGCATCAAGGAAGTTTCAGGTGCTGTGCCATTTTCCTGCTTGTACACTCTGTTAATTGACTTGATTCATTCATTCATGCTCCATTCCTCCATTTCTTAAAAAAAAAAAAGAAAAGAAAAGAAAAAAGAAGCCCACTACTTTGTACCCTTATGTGGCAGGCGTGTTTTGGACACTGAAAATAATAAATGAATATTCCAGGGCCCGAATCTCAAAGCACTCATGTCTAGTGAGAAAGCCAGAAGCCTGCAGAGAAGGACAGGAAAAAAGAAAAGTTATGGAGCTGGTGCTCAACTGATTTTATCTTTCTCTGGCAAGTACCAGCATCCAGTATGGGTGCTAGTTTGTGTCCTAGCTGCTCTACTCCCCATCCAGGTCCCTGCTGTGGCCTGGAAAAGTAGAGGAGGCCCAAAGCCTTAGAATCCTGGACCTGAATGGGAGACCTGGAAAGGGTTCCTGGTTCCTGGCTCTGGATTGGCTCAGATCTGGTCATTGCTGCCCTTTGGGGGGTGAACCAGCAGGTGGAAGATCATTCTGTGTCTCCTTCTCTCCGTAAAATCTGCCTTTCCAATAAAAATGGATGAATCTTAAAAGCGACAGAGAGAGAGAGAGAGAGAGAGAGAGAGAGAGAAGAGAGAGAGAGAGAGAGAGAGAGAGAGAGAGTAATGGGATGTTCATGTGCCCACAGCCTGAGAGGGGCCAAAGGAGAAACAGGCTGCCTGCCAGCAAAGGGGACAGCCTCCCATCCACCCACCAAAGAGAGAGGCAAAACATCTAGAATAGGAAATTGAAGGGTTCAGTGCCTATAAAAGTTTCTAGGACACTAGTTAAGTTTCAGAGATAAATAATTTTATTTATGAAAATGTCAAGGGGAAAGAGATGTATAAATTTCTTCAGAATAACTGCTGCCTGTGTCAGTGCTCAGGAGCCTAAAGTGATTTAGGCTTGGAGATGACTGAAGCTGGAGCGCTCACTCTTACTGTCAACATGGGAAATGAGCATCAGAGAGAGCTCTGTCTCCAACCGGTCCCCTGTATGTTCTCTGGCCACCTCTTCATTCAGCTCTGGCCACGGTCGGGTGACCTCTGATGAGCACATTCAATATCCTTCCTTTTGCATTTGGGACACAATTGTGGGCTTGTTGAACATAAGAGCTATTGATTGCAAAAAGGCTGCTGACTGAAGACTCTGAGGCTCAGAGGACGTGTCGGAAAAGGGGAGGGAGAAACAAAATTAAAAAGAGAGTGAGAAACACCTTTGGCCCCCAGTTAGAAACTGCTCACATAGATGAAGCTAACGATGTTTTGGTGGGTTCTAAATGTCAATATTGCATTTACAGCTAAAGCAAACTAAAATCATAACAAATATAATAAAAGGAGAGCGCCTGCCTCAGCTTTCTGTACAGAAGGCTTGGCACTTTGGAATCCTGGTTTGGTTGCGCCTTTATCTCAGCAATATCAGCTCATAATTAAACGATAAAGGAAAAGATGGTTCCTTGATCTGAATATAGGTGTATACATACATACATATATAAGTGTATTTGTATTTATGTGTAGTGCTGTGCAGGGAGGGAGCCGTGTATGTTTTATGAGTTTTGTTGCTGTCCCAGTTTTCTGGAGGAAGTAACTGTGTGTATCTTATAAAGCCTGGCTTGTCTCTGTCAATGCTGAGAGACTCAAAGAAGACATGATAGCTGTCACAAGGAATTCTTGCTTAACAACCTCCAACACTAACCACCCAGAGCTCTCCAGGCCCTCAAAGCAGAGTAGGAGAATGGTGAGGGAGGAGGAGACACATGCGTGGAAGTGGTTGAATGGGAGATTTGTTATCTGCTTCTAATCTTGTTTTTGTTTGGCTAGCTAGGAGGAAGCCATGTAGACTGTGTGTGTGTGTGTGTGTGTGTGAGAGAGAGAGAGAGAGAGAGAGAGAGCTAGCGCAACATTGTGATGATTCATTGAGCACCAGCTGCTTCGTCTTCACCAGGTGATCAACCGATCTCCTGTGATCCTGTAGGAAATGTTAGCAATCTGAGAATTGCTGTGTCTGCAAATGGAAAACAGTCCTACAAATAGTTAAGAGGGATGATCTTTCAATGAGCCACTGCGTTCTCGTGGCCTGTAAGATTCTCCTGTGATCCGGAGAGACTCGCAAGATGGCCGACATAGGAGGAAGACTGTGAGAGAGCTCACAGACAGAGAGGGCTAGAACGCGACAAAAGCGTAAGTGGAGCAGCATAGAACTACAGGGAGAAGAAGGTGAAGTTCCCTGGACAGTGTGGAACCAAAAAAATCCACACAACTCGGAAGAGCAACCAGGGAAAAACAAAACGAAGGGCAGGGAAGACGACTTTCCGCTCCTGACCTGCTGAGTCACCTTTGAATGCAGACGCTGAAAGCCGCCGACCGACCCGCAGACGCTGAAAGCCACCGACCGACCCGCAGACGCTGTGGCCGTGAGGACTGGCGGTGATCGGGACCTGCTGGCATCTGCTCACCCTGGTCACCAGGACCCACCAGGACCTCCGCCCGCTGCGGACACCAGGACCCTGAGTCACCGGGACCCGCTGGCATCAGCCCACCCTGGTCGCCAAGCCCCGCCGGGACCGCTGCAGCCTCCAGGTTCCACCCGCCTACACCCGCCGGTACCAGCAACGGACGCAGTAGCCGGGAGACGCATCCGCGGCAAGGGTTCCCACCAGAGGAAGAGGCAAACTGCAAGAACCTGAGGTTTGAGTGAGTTGGGTGGGGACAGTGGTGGGTTGGAGGCTTTGGGAGTTGGCCCCCCAGGGGCATGCACAGAGCCTGAACACAATTGGTGCTCGTCTCCCCGCCCCTCCCCCCCCGAGACTCCAGCGTCTAGAGACACAGGGAGAGTGCCTTGAAACTGCCAAAGCTGTGTCTGGGAGAAAGGCAAAAGGCACACTGAATACTCCCCCGTGCCTTTGCGGTCTGGCACTCAGCTGGGCGGTGCTATCCCACAGGAACCCAAGCACGCCGCTGGGCTGGGCAGTCCCGTGCTAGCGCTGGGGCAGTCGGTCCCCTGCAAGCGCTGGGGTGGGCGGGCCTGGGCAGGAGGCGCTTCCAGAGAGCACCTGGAACACCCCACGCCCTATAGTCCTGTGCTTGGGAGACAAACCAGGAGAGCACTGCGGACCCACGTGCAGGAGGCGTTCCCAGAGAGCACCTGGAACTTCCACGCCCTGCAGTCCCTGGCACTGGGGACACACTGAGAAAGCACCTAGAATCCTCTGAGCCCTGTGATCCCGCGCACAGGGGGCGCGCAGAGTGCCTTCACTCCCCCACGTCCTGTGGTAGCATACCTGTAGGGGACGAGCTGAGAGTGTGCTTTGAATCCGCTGGGCCCTGGAAGTGGCGCCCTGAGGTCCAGTGTTCTGGAGACGCACCAAAAGTGCCTTGAAAATTCCCACACCCTGCTACTCCACGCCTGCAGACTCCGATCTCTACAGGATAGTGATTGGAGACCCCTCAGCACACTGGTGCCTAGGTCTCTCACAAAAGAAACACTAACACAATGGGAAGAAATACCAGAAAAGGTAATGATCCAGATGAGAGTGCCAACACCCTACCGATAAAGGATCAAAAGCCAATGTCTATTTCGGAGATGCGAGATGAAGACATAGAAGATCTACCAGACAAGGAATTCAAAAAAATAATGTTAAAATCTGTCAGAGACAATGAGAAGAATTGGGAGGACTTCAAGGAATTCAAGAACCACATAGCCTCAGAAATACAACAAATGAAAAGTAAAATCCTTGACTTAGAGCACAAAATTGAGAGCCTAACCAACAGAACAAATACAGCAGAAGAGAGGATCTCTGAAATGGAAGACACACAAAACGAACATACCCAGTTCATTAAACAGCTGGAGACAAGTCTGAACAAAGCCAATAAGACCATACAAGAAATGAAAGACAACCTCAGAAAATCGAATATTAGGATTATTGGCCTTCCTGAAGGAGCGGAAAAAGAGTCAGGAATGCAAATGGTGCTCGACGAAATTATACAGGAAAACTTCCAAAACACTTGGAACATGAACCCAGCCCAAATCCAGGACGGTCAGAGGACTCCCAGCAGATATGACCCAAAGCGATCTTCACCCAGACATATGGTGCTCAAGTTCCACTCCAATGAAGACAAAGAAAGAATCCTGAGACAAGTACGAAGCAGAGAAAAGATCACATACCGGGGAAAACCAATCAGGATCACTGCTGACTTCTCTGAAGAGACTTTACAAGCAAGAAGAGAATGGACAAAGATCTTCCAAATCCTGAATCAGAACAACTGTCAACCAAGACTATTGTACCCAGCAAAGATCTCATTCGTATGTGAGAACGAAATCAAATACTTTCACAGCAAAGAGAAATTAGAAGACTATGCCAGCACAAAACCAGCTCTACAAAATCTCCTTAGAAATGCACTAAATCCAGAAAAAAAGGAGGTGAATCATAAGCAAAGATGGCAAACAGGAAGATCTCCCCACTAAAGTCCACACAAGGAAGGGCAATTACACAGATATCAACACCCACAAAAACAAGTATGGCAGGGCAAAATCACAACCTCTCAATTTTAACTCTTAACACAAATGGCCTGAACTCACCAATCAAAAGGCATAGATTAACAGAATGGATTATCAAACAGCACCCAACTATCTGTTGCCTACAAGAGACACATCTAACCAGAAGAGATTCGAAGAAGCTGAAAGTGAAAGGTTGGAAACAGATATTTCATGCCAATGGACGAGAAAAAAAGGCTGGGGTAGCTGTCTTAATTTCAGATGATGTGGACTTCAATCTGACACACATCAAAAAGGACAGGGAAGGACATTATATATTGGTGAAGGGACTGATCCATCAGGAAGTAATTACCATTGTGAACATATATGCACCAAATTCAAACGCACCTAGCTACGTGAAGCAATTACTCACGGACTTAAGGGGAGACATAGATATGCACACAATAATAGTGGGTGATCTTAACACCCCACTAACAACAATAGACAGATCAACAAAACAAAAACTCAACAAAGAAACAACAGAGCTCATACAAACAATAGAACAACTGGACTTGGTTGACATTTATAGAATTTTTTACCCTAAGGCCACAGATTATACATTTTTTTCAGCAGTGCATGGCACCTTCTCCAGGATCGACCACATGATAGGACACAAAGCAAACATAAATAACTTCAAAAAGATAGGAATCATACCATGTACCCTCTCAGACCACCATGGAATGAAGCTGGAAATCAGCAATTCAAAATGCCCCAGGAAATACAGAAACTCTTGGAGGCTGAACAATATGCTATTAAACGAACAATGGATCAGAGAAGAAATTAAAGATGAGATCAAAAAATTTATGGAAACCAATGAAAACTCTGACACAACATTCCAAAATTTGTGGGACACTGCCAAAGCAGTGCTACGGGGTAAACTCATCGCAATTGGAGCTCATGTCAAGGCCCAAGAGAGGCGCCAAATACAAGAACTAAACACACACCTCCAGGAATTGGAAAAACAACAGCAGAAGTGCCCCACACACAATAGGAAACAAGAAATCATCAAAACAACGGAGGAAATCAACCAGATAGAAATAAAAAAAACCATACACAAAATCAATGAATCAAAAAGCTGGTTTTTTGAGAAGATAAACAAGATAGACACCCCACTGGTCCGACTGACAAAGAAAAAACAAGAGAAGGCAAGAATTAACAGCATCAAAGATGAAAAAGGCAACATAACAACAGACACCACATCCATTAAGGCCATAATTAGAAATTACTACAAAGCACTGTACTCCAACAAGTCAGAAGATCACCAAGAAATGGAAAAGTTCTTAGACTTCTACCACCTGCCAAAACTTAGCCCAGAGGCAACAAACGACCTGAACAAACCCATAACTGAAGTAGAGATTGAACCAGTGATTAAAGACCTCCCAACAAAGAAAAGCCCAGGCCCAGACGGCTTCACTACAGAATTCTACAAAACATTCCGAACAGAACTGACCCCAATCCTCTACAAACTCTTCAAAACAATAGAAAAAGAGGCAACCCTTCCAAACTCATTCTATGAAGCCAACATTACCTTAATCCCAAAACCAGACAGAGAACTAACAGAGAAGGAAAACTACAGACCTATCTCTTTGATGAACATTGATGCTAAGATTCTCAACAAAATCCTAGCCAACAGAATTCAAAAACACATCAGACAGATCGTTCATCCAGATCAAGTAGGATTCATCCCTGGAATGCAGGGATGGTTCAACATTCGCAAATCCATAAATGTGATACACTACATCCAAAAACTGAAAAACAAGAATCACATGATAGTATCAATAGATGCAGAAAAAGCTTTCGACAAAATCCAACACCACTTCCTACTAAAAACCCTAACCAAGGTAGGCATAGATGGAAAAATCCACAACATAATTAAAGTCATATATGAAAAACCCAACGCCAGCATCATACTGAATGGAGAAAAGCTGGAACCCTTCCCACTGAGATCTGGAACAAGACAGGGATGTCCACTTTCTCCACTACTATTCAACATAGTCCTAGAGGTACTAGCTGAGGCCATAAGACAAGAAAAAGAAATCAGAGGAATCCAAATGGGAAACGAAGAAGTCAAACTCTCACTATATGCAGATGATATGATTCTTTATGTAGAAGAGCCAAGAGACTCAATACAGAGACTGCTAGAACTTGTACGAGAGTTTGGTAGAGTGGCAGGGTACAAAATTAATGAACAAAAATCAACAGCCATAGTGTATGCGAACAGCCCCAAGATGGAAAAAGACTTAACCAGCAAGATACCATTCAAAATAACAGACAAAAGTATGAAATATCTGGGAATAAATCTAACCAAAAATGTAGGAGACTTATTTGAAGAAAACTACAAACTACTTAAAAAAGAAATTGAACAAGACCTCAAAAGATGGAGTAACATCCCATGCTCCTGGATAGGTAAAATCAATATCATTAAAATGTCTATACTGCCAAAAGCAATATATACATTCAACGCAATCCCAATCAAATTGCCCAAAACATTCTTCATGGAACTGGAAACAATGATCCAAAGGTTCATCTGGAAGCACAAAAAACCACGGATAGCTAGAACCATCCTGAAGAACAGGAAGTTAGCAGGGGGAATCACAGTTCCGGACCTCTGGACATACTATAGGGCAGTGGTTATCAAAACAGCGTGGTACTGGCACAAAGATAGAGAGGAAGATCAATGGAGCAGAATAGAAACACCAGAAGGAAACCCACACAGATACAGCCAAGTAATCTTTGACAAAAAGACAAACGACAATCTAGGCAAATGGGAAGGTCTGTTCAATAAATGCTGTTGGGACAACTGGTTAATAGCCTGCAGAAACAAAAAAATAGATCTACATCTCTCACCATACACTAAGATCAGATCTAAATGGATAACAGATCTAAACCTACATCCAGAAACCTTCAAACTTTTGGAAGAAAATGTTGGAAACACACTGCAACACATAGGGGTAGGCCCTCACTTCCTAAAAAAGACTCCAAATGCAGTAGATATCAAGACCAAAATAAACAATTGGGACCTCATCAAACTAAGAAGCTTCTGTACAGCTAGAGAAACAATCAACAAAGTAAAAAGGCAACCCACAGAATGGGAGAAGATCTTCGCACACGACATAGGTGATAGAGGGCTGATCTCCAGAATATACAAAGAGCTACAAAACAACCAAAATGTCAAAACAAACAAGCCACTCAAGAAATGGGCACGGGAAATGGGCAAACACTTCACAAAGGAACAAACCCAAATGGCAAATAAACATATGAAAAAATGCTCAAGTTCCCTGGCAATAAGGGAAATCCAAATTAAAACATCAATGAGGTACCACCTAACGCCAGTAAGACTGGCCCACATGAATAAAAGCACCAACAACACTTGTTGGCGAGGTTGCGGGGAAAAGGGATCCCTACTCCACTGCTGGTGGGGCTGCAGGCTGGTACAGCCTCTATGGAAATCAGTATGGAGAATATTCAAACAACTCAAATTCAACATACCGTATGATCCAGCAATAGCACTCCTAGGAATATATCCAGAACAATTGTTTTATGAGAAACCAACATGCACTCCTATGCTCATAGCAGCACAATCAGTAATTGCAAAAACATGGAAGCAACCAAAATGCCCATCAACAGAGGATTGGATAAGAAAGCTATGGTTTATCTACTCCATGGAATACTACTCAGCTATTAAAAAAAACAAAATGCAGTTCTTTGTGGCCAAATGGGCCAAACTGGAAACCATCATGCTAAGGGAAATGAGCCAATCACAAAAGGTTAAATACCACATGTGTGCCTTAATTTAAGATGATATGATGTTATGTATAACATGTTATGTTTTGAATGTTATATGTTGTATATAAACTAAATTGAAGTATAGGTGAGGTGATCACAGAAGGTGGCTGGGAACTCGTATTTACTTTCAACATGTTGGTTACTCATTACTATGTCAATTAATTCCATAATGATGTAAATTTTTGCTGATGGTATGATGGAGCTTTCAATTGACTGGGATAATACTCTGCTAGCTCTGTCTTCAGACCAGAGAGGGTATACCTAAGAAGACGTTGAACTTGACTGGACAATAAGATGCTGGACTCTATGTTTGGTGTATGCTTGCAATGGGGGAATCTCAACTGAACTTGAGCTGTGGTTATGCAACAAGGTGGAGGAATCCACCATGGTGGGAGGGTTTGGGCAGGGGTGGGAGAACCCAAGTATCTATGTAACTGTGTCACATAATACAATGTAATTAATGAAGTTAAATAATAATAATAAAAAAAAGATGATATGATGTTATGTATAACATGTTATGTTTTGAATGTTATATGTTGTGTATAAACTAAAATTGAAGTGTAGGTGAGGTGGTCACAGAAGGTGGCTGGGAACTCGCATTTACTTTTAACATATTGGCTACTCATTACTATGTCAATTAATTCCATAATGATGTAAATTTTTGCTGATGGTATGTTGGAGCTTTCAATTGACTGGGATGATACTCTGCTGGCTCTGTCTTCAGACCAGAGAGGGTATACCTAAGAAGCCGTTGAACTTGACTGGACAATAAGATTCTGGACTCTATGTTTGGTATACGCTTGCAATGGGGGAATCTCAACTGAACTTGAGCTGTGGTTATGCAACAAGGTGGAGGAATCCACCATGGTGGGAGGGCTTGGGGAGGGGTGGGAGAACCCAAGTATCTATGTAACTGTGTCACATAATACAATGTAATTAATGAAGTTAAATAATAAATAATTAAAAAAAAAAAAGATTCTCCTGTGATCCAAGGACCTGCCACACCTAACTTTGGGCGTGAGTGAGCCGCCGAAGCCTGTGGAGCTACTGCTTGGGAACATGGAGGTTCCGGTCTGGCACCTCAGGATCTGTCACACAACACATGTGTCCACGGTGTGTGTCAGGGATCACAGGGCCAGACCTCCCCAGCTCCTCATGTGCTTCAGAGAAGAGCTTGCCTGTGTTCCAAAGGATCAGCCTTCTTGTCCCTCAGTTTTATGTGACCTTGGCCCTTTCCAGCAGAGATACATCTAATTATTTCATTCATACCCTTCTGGGAGATTGGAAAAAATCGCTTGCTCACCACCTCTCCTGGGAAGATCCAGCTTTTACTGATTTCACTTCAAGTTGGTGCAACTAGCTACCTGTCCACATGTCACTTCTCTGTGGCTGCCTGGGTTTCAGCACAGGCTGTTGCCGGACTGACAGGTCAGTACTGAACGCATAACTGCTAGTCAGATTTCACACGGCTGTGAAGGGACTAGGCAGACTTGTCAGGAAACAGCTAAATATGGGAAGACATTTGCTGTTAACTGCAGATGGCAAGAAACACCTCAGAGAGCCTGTGAGTGAGAAGGGGACAGGCTGTGCGAGTCGGCTCCTGTTGGAGTCCGTTTTTATCTCTTGCCTGACGCTGTCCTCCCAGTTCCTACCTATCCTCTCTGAATGCCTGCCAGGCTGCTGGAGAAAGCCCTGCACCAGCTGTGTGGCTAAGATGTTTTCCTGGCGTCATTTCTGAACCTGCTCTGTTTACGCTGTGCCACTTTGGAATGATACCTCTTCTGGCTCTGTCTGCAAGGGCAGACTACATCCATTACATCAGTCTGTGCTGTGCCTCCTCCTTCATTCAGGTCTTTGCCCACAGCTTACACTCTGGGTCTTCCTTCCTTACCACCAACCCGCACCCATGCGTGGAAGTTCTTGGGAGCCTGCGCTCTTACCCATTTCTCTGGCTTCTGAGAATGTTCGAGAGAGATTAGCTCTGAGTAGATTATTTGGGAGCAGTTTATAACAAGAAAAATGATCCCCTTTCTTCCACGGACTGACACTGATTGACCGGAGACCTCTGCTTGAGGAAAGACTTTCTCACTCTCTTTGAGATGGATAGTTGCTTCCTTTTCCAAGTTCTAAAGGTTGTCAGAGTACCTTCCGTCAGCATCTGAATGTGCACCCCTGGATTCATGGCTTTGTCTCTGAGAACCCCTTGTCTGCACTCTGAGAAATTCTCTGTTGGCGGGGCCGGTGTAGCAGGCTAATCTGATACCTGTGGTGCCAACATCTCACACGACCACCCGTTCAAGATCCCGCTGCTGCACTTCTATGATGATGTGTCTGGGAAAGTGACTGAGCCCTGCCTCCCATGTGGAAAACCCAGATGGAGTTCCTTGCTTCTAAGTTTGACCTTGGCCAGTCCCAGTCATTGCAGCCATTTGAGGAATTCCATCCAGGGACAGATTTTCTGTCTTTTTTGTTCTTCCTCTTGCTCTCATTCTATCTTCTTTTTCTCTTTCTAACTCTGCTATTAAAATAAATAAAAAATATAAATCTTTAAAATTCTCCAGCTGGCAAAGGAGGAGAGAAGGAGTAGTTTTTTTTTTCCCCTGAGGGACCTCTGAGCCAGGTAAAGACAAAGGCTTTTGAAGGTGCGTCTACATGAGTAGCAGCCCTGATGTGTGGACATTGAGCCTGCAGGACCAACTGCTGTCGAGAATACAGACACACCTGTATAGACAGCCAGAGCATCCTCAGTGAGATGCTTGCAATTGCTTTTGCTCATTTTCTCCTAACTGAACTGTCCTCTTCCTGCATATACTTTTTAGGTGATTGTTTGTCGGCTGTGTGTGTAGCGAAGAATTCATCTTGGTAGTAACTTGTTTATCACTTTCTTCGCAATGTCTTAATGAACAAACACTGTACTTAATTTCATTCAAGACACTAATATGGACAGTAAACAAACAAAGGGATATGCAAACTCTTTAATAATGTGGAAAAGGCATGTCAAGGGCAAGTAAGATATAAACCTCATCCATTTGCCTGTTAAGAGAGAAGTGGAACATGCCAAGTATTGGCAAGAAAGTGGATTTACAGGCTCTTTCCTATACTGCTGGTATGCATGAAATTGTACAGCTATGTTGGGATCATCTTGTAAAGCTGACCATTCAGTAATCTGACAACCCAGAAATTCCACTCCTCAGGACACATGCAAAAACAACTCGATGCACATCCAGGAAGGTATATATGAGAATACCTTGTATTAGCTCTATTCATGAAAAGCAAAACTGGGGACAATCCAAATATACTCTGACAGGAGAATGGATAAATATATTGTGGTGTGTTGTATATAATACAATAATAAGCCTCAGTCAAATGAATGAGCAATAGCCACATGCAACAATATGAGCAAACCTCAGGAATAGAATCTGAGGGAAAAAGAAAGTCAAAGAAGAATAAATATTGCATTAACCCTGTGAATAAACTTAAAAGTCAACCTGAATTTTAAAAGTCCTTTTTAATAGAACATATGTAATTATATTAAAACTTTATTCAAAAAAAAAAGAAAAGAAGTCAGTATTGACTATAAGATTTAGCTTAGTGGTTAATTATTTTGCACAGAAGGAAAAAGGGATACAATGAAGGTTGATGTCAATACTCTACTTACTAGTTTGTTGAAGATTTTTAAAAAGATTTATCTATTTTTTTTTATTGGAAAGTCGATATAAGGAGAAGAGGAGAGAGAGAATATCTTTCATCTGTTGTTTCACTCTCCAAGTGGCTGCAATGGCTAGAACTGAGCCAATCTGAAGCCAGGAGCTTCTTCCTGGTCTCCCACATGGGTGCAGGGTCTCAAGGTTTGGGCCATCCTCGACTGCTTCCAGGTCAGAAGCAGGGAGCGGATAGGAGGTGGGGCTGTCAGGTTTAGAACTGGCACCCATGTGGGATCCTGGTGTGTGCAAGATGAGGACTTTAGCCGCTAGGCTACTATGCCAGGCCCTTGTTGTAATCTGATGAACATTTATTGTAGTATTGACAAGAATACATAAATGTAGCAACAAAAAATCAGACAATCTTATTTAAAAGGAGGCAAAGAATTTAGACATTTCTCAATAAATGCTATGCAAATGTCTAACAAGCATGTGAAAAGACGCATCACTAATCAGAGAGGAATGGATATCAACACCACAATAAGCTACCATTTCACACTGAAAAAAAAAAGCTGATCATTAAGAAAAAAAGGAACGAAATACAAAGTGTAAGGATCTGGAGACGTTGGAACTGTTGTGTACTGTTGATGAGACTCTGAAATGGTGCAACTGTAAAAAGAAGCAGGAATGAGCTTCCTCAAAAAAGTAAAAGCACAAACTACGTTGTGGCAATTGCATTTGTGGATGTGCAGCCACACTAACAGAAGGCAGAGTAGCAGGTAGGTATTTGCACACACACAGAGTAGCGGTGTTATTCATCATAGCCAGCATGTGAAAGCAACCCAAGTGTCCATCAATGATGAATGAATAAAGAAAATGTGACAAATACATGTCATGAAATATAAAGCTTTTCAAAAGAAGGAAATCCTGTCACACACTCCAACACGGATGAACCTTGAGGACATGATGCTAAGTGAAGTAGGATCCTCATAAAAGGCTGAATATCGCATGCTCCCACTTGTCTGAGGCCCTAAGGTAGTCCAAACCATAGAAACAGAAAGCAGAGGGATGTTTCCAGGGACCGGGGGAGGGTGAACAGGGACTTGTTGTTCAACAAGTACATAGTTCTTTATTTTCAAGATGGAAAGTTCTGGAGATGTGATATACAACAATGTGAATGTACTTGACATTGGGGAACTGTGCACTTCAGATGGTTAAGAAGGCTAATTTTATGTCTCACAAAGAGGCAGAAGTTACAATACAAGGACTCAGCCAATCATTGCTGAATGTTCAAGAGAATGTCAGGTGCAATTCAGCAGAGACAAAAAGAAAAAAAAAATCACACCTTCCCAAACTCCAATGTAACAACCTTGCTTCCAACAAGCCTTCAGCCAAAACCACAAGAAAGGTAAATGAACAAATGAAAAATTTGTAAGTAAATTAAAAGAACAGTTTATGAACCGAAAGTAAGAGTGTGTGGTTAACGGTGATATTAGTCCAAGCATGTCCATCTTGGACATCTAAAACTGGGCAGGGCCACAGGTAGAAACATTCCAGCCTCTGAGACACAAGGTTATTGAAATTTATCATGGAGGAGATATCCTGGCTAGGGGTCCAAGGCCACGGTCCCTTTATGTCTGTCCTCTGGGTGGTGATCATGCCAGCGTTTTTGGTCAAAGAAGATATGAAATTTGCTTACTAATGGAAGTCATGAAACTTACTGGATCTGTATTTAATTCACTCCAATTGTATGATTCATAGGTTGGCTCATCTAACAATGGATGACATTGATCCCTTGATCCTGCTCAGTTGGATGATGTACTTGGCAATGGCACCTTTCTTCTCTGAACTGAACCTGGGAGATGAACCACCACAACCAGACCAGGAAGGGATCAGAACTAGATACTAAAGAAGATGAAATTATAGGGATGGATTTTATTATAACAGAACTGACTTTTCATTCCTTAGCAAGTGTGGTAGGCTAACTGCAAAGCTATCTTTAATTCTCTAGCCCTGCTGGATCCACACCCTTTGCAATGTGACGTGGTCATTCTTCCCATTAAGGGGTAGAGATTGCTTCTGCACTCCTTGTGTTTGACCTATTACTTGCTTCTATCAACAGAGGTAGAAGTAACTGTGGTTGTTCTGAGCCTGAATCTCAAAAGACCTTGGGAACTCCTTGTTCCCTGGGAAACCTGCTGTCCTTGTGTGACTGCCCTCTGAGCCTGTGACAACTTGTTGAGTGATGAAAGACACGGGGCTCAAGACCTCTGAGTACACCTCTGAGTACACCTCTGGTTGTAATGACAGCCAGACCACCACCACCGGACATGTGAGTGAGACCTTCATAGATCAGCCATCCCCTAGGTGACTACAGGGTGAGTGAGTCCAGTTAAATCCCTCTGGGTGCAGTCTAGACAAGCAACCTTGCATAACTGACACACACAGAGCGAAGCCATAGGGAACCTTCATTATTGAGCCACTGAGTTGGACCTTGTTTTTGTTACAGTAATAGCTAAATAATACTGTGAATGTGACTGAGAAAAGTCAGTGTGTGTGTGAGTGTATGGTTTGTCTTCATTTTACTGGAGTTTTCTCCATTAAACACTGGGAAAGCATTTGGTGATAATATAAAGTCAAATGTTAGGTAGTGTGACCCCCTGTGACACGGATCTGAAGTGTGAAAACTAACAGAAACCTCACTGTGTAGAAACTGCTGTGATTCATTGAAGGACAATGAGCTTGGGGAAAACGAGAAGAATGGCTCATTAGAAAAATCAGATTTTGGCTATAGCCTATGTCTGGGTTTAGTTATGGCTGGGTTCAAGGTTAGGACCAAGAGCAGAGAGACTCAGTTTATCTGCAGGCCATGATCAGAAGCTAGGGTGGATCATGGTGGGGTGGATTGTAGGGAGTCATAGCAGGGAAGACTTTATGTGGAGGGGTTAATAATGCATTTAAAAGTCAACCAAAAGCCAAGGGATTGGGTGGCATTCCATAGACTCAGGGCATCATGACATGGGCACATCACAGGTACTGAAATGCACCTGTGTTTGAAAGCATATAAATAAGCACACAGAGAGATGAACATGTAGTCACAGAGGTCTCAAATCAGGCTGTTTCTAAAGGGAGGAAGGTCACCCCAGTGGCATTCTCAGTAGCTGTCCACGTTATTGTAAATGGAGTAAGAGTCACATTTGACACCGGAGAAAAAGTGACAAGAGGCAGGCATTTACAGCCATGCTCCCTCCACTCCATATCCACATTTACCTTCATTAAACTACGCTCACTGTGGCACTCAACCTCCTAGTCCTTGTCCTGTTCCAAGATCCCATCTTGTCTGCCCGGTTACTTCAAACTCCAGATAGAAACCTGAGCTGGCTGCTGGAGGCTGGGCCACGGTGACCTCAAAGAGGCAGAAGGAGGAGGCCCAGATACTGAGCAGCTCTGGGCCGGTTTGCGAGAAGAATCTGGCAGGTTGCAGTGGGAGAGGGGAGCATGGGCTCCCTTCCAAAGGGAGCCACATCACTTTTTTCCCTCTCAAAGTCATCAGGCAGTAAAAGAAAATTGCAGGGATGGGGAAATAATGAAAAAGGCTCTTTGTTCTCCCCCCAGTCCGAACTCCTAGCTCATCAAACCTCGGAAATGCTCACTACAAATGGCTGTTCCTGTTTTATTGCTTATTTATGGGAATCTATTTAAAGTGAATTGCACTTTTCCGTTGTATCCTAGCGAGCATGTTGCGGGAGTTGTGTCTCCCCTGGCTGTGGGGCTGTCTGGACCGGGGATTCTGTCTGATTGTGTCAGCACCACGCTCTGTGACATTTTGAAGTGGGGAAGGCAAATACTGCAGAGACAGCAAGGAAAGGATGGAGAGTGATAACTCAGGCTTCCAGCAGTTGTGGGTCAGCGCAGAAGAAGCTGCCCAGAGGGCAGGCTTGGGGGTGCTGGCCAGGCCTGCCCATGAAAAGAAATCTGCTTTTTGGATTAGAAATTGGGATGTTCCACTGGAAATCTCTGTGCTTTTAATCTGGTACAATTCTAAGCCACATGGCCTTAGGGCAGTTATCTAACCTCTGTGAGCTGTTTTTTCTTTCCTTTTAAAAAAAATCTCCAAAACGTTATTAATAATAGTGATAGAGATTTATTACATATGTGGGAGAGCTTATTACTTGGTGTATAGTAGTTGTTCCCTAAAAGTAAAGTTGCCTTTTAAAGTTGGCAGACACTGGGGTTGGAAGTTGTCTTCATATTCCTGTTTTAAAAATTTATTTCTTTTTATTGGAAAAACAGATCAGATTTGTAGAATCAGAGACAGAGAGAAAGATTTTCCATCTGCTCACTTGCCCCTGAAGTGGCTGTATGACTGGAGTTGAGTTAATCTAAAACCACGAGCCAGACACTTCTTCCAGGTCTCCCACATGGGTACAGGATCCTAAGGCTTTGGGTTGTCCTTGACTGCCCTCCCAGATCACGAGCAGGGAACTGGATGGGAAGTGGTGCAGTGAGGACATGAATGGGTGCTCATATGGAATCCTGGTGGTTTTAAGGTGAGGATTTAGCCATTCGACCATCGTGCCAGGCCTTATCCTCGTGTTCTTTTCTATAAAAGATTTCTCTTTCTCTCTCTCTCTCTCTCTCTCTCACACACACACACACAGAGGAAGAGAGCTCCCATTTGCTAGCTTACTCCTTAGACGGCTGTAGTGGTTAGGGATGAGCCAGACCAAATCCAGGAGCTTCGTTCAGGTCTCTCCCATGGAACAGGGGCCCAAGCACTTGGAATATCTTCTGTTGCTTTCCCAAGCCGTTAGCAAGGAGCTGAATCAGAGGTGGACCAGCCAGGAGATACACACACAGGGGTGTTGGCATTGCAGGCAGCAGCTATACCTATTGTGTGCAACAGTGGCCCTTGTCCTGGTGTTCTTAACCCAAGTCTCAGAGTTTTAAAAGGACGAGCCCTCACTCCTTTGCTATGATAAGAAGTTTAGAAGCAAGGCGCGCCAACCAGAGTACTCTATATCATAAGGGGTGGGCAAACAATGACCAAATTTGATCTGTGTTTCTGTAAATAGAGCTTCTTGGAACATAGCCATGTCTGCTCGTTTGTAAACTGTCTGTTGTTGATTTTTGTGCAACCACAGCAGAGCTGAGTAGTTGTGAAAGACACTGTATAGCTTACAAAGCCAAAAATACTGTATTGGCCTTCAACGATGTCACCAAGCTCGGCTCTAAGGGATTGGTCTTTTGGCTCTCTGGTCTGCAGGATCTGAGGAATCTGTGGCATAATGTCCCAGCAGGAAAGGATCCGAGTCTCACTGAAAGGAAGTGGCTTGTTCCAGACCAGAGTCAGGGTTTAAGTTAGAAGTACAATTGGGTTGCCCCACCCGTGGTCCAGTGTTGTCTCATTATTTAACTACCATTTCACAGGTACCCAAATGCCACTAATGTTAGCTTTGGAAAGAAAGTCTCTAATCACCCTGGCACCAAGGTTGCATGTGTCTGGCTTGAGCTGTTCCCACATCTCCCACAACCCCACCTTCTGCACCCTCGTAGCTGCAAGTCCATCTCTCCAGGCTCTGTGAGCACTTGATGTCTTCTTGCCCTGGACTCTGTGAGCCAGTCATTTTGCCCGATGCTCCAGATTTGGGGTTAATGGACCCGCTGCTCCTCAGCATTGGGCTCTGCTTGTCTTTCATGTCTTTGGAGCACAGCTGCATTGTAAGGGGAAGCTAGGACAGGATCTTGAAAGGGTAAGGAGGCAATGGGGCTGGGAGACTGTGATTCCAGGTGAATCCTTCCTTTTCACAGAGACCCTCAAGCTTACTCTTCTTGCTAAGGAAAGGAGTTAGCTTATCTGTAGTTCATGACGACACCCCTGATTCCCTGGAGCTGCTGCCTCCTCTGCAGCCTTAGTCAAGGCAGCTTTGATCATTCAAGGCTTTCTTGATTAATTTGCCCTTCTCCCACTTCTTCTGATCTTTCTGCCCTCCACAGTTCCCTATCATGGTCAATGGCAACCTAACCCATTCCCTAGGCTGCAATTTACAAGCTATCCTTGATGCCCACTGTTTCCACACCACAACCACCAATCAGATACAAAGGTCAGACATAGGTAGCAAACATCACACTGATTGAAATCCTTAGGAGTGTGGCTGGCACTGTGCCGAAGCCTATTAAACTGCCACTTGCAACACTGGCATCCCATATTGGAGTGCCTTACTGAGTCTGCTGCCCTGCTTCTGATCCAGCTCCCTGCTAATGAGCTGGGGAAGATGCTGGAAGTTGGCTCGAGTATTTCAGTTCTTGCTGTCCATTTTAGAGACCTGGAGAGAGCCTCTGGTTCCTACCTTTGGCCTGGCTCAGCCTTGGCTGTTGCAGTTATTTTTTGGGAGGAACAATCCTGCAGCTGGAAGGTATCTCTCACTCGCTCTCTCTCAGTCTTTCAAATAAACAAATGAATCTCCACCCCCTGCTGCCCAGAAAAAGAATCTCAAAGGGTGCATCATTATCCTGAGAGCAGTGCAAACCCCAGTGCATGTTTCATGAGGTTATTTATTTTTAAGATTTAATTTAGTTTTATTGAAAAGTCAGAATTACAGAGAGTAGAAGAGACAGAGAGGAAGATCCTCCATCTGTTTATTCATTCCCTGAGCAGTCACAATGGCCGGAGCCGAGCTGATCTGAAGCCAGGAGCCAGGAGCCAGGAGCCTCCTATGCGTCTCCCATGTAGGTGCAGGATCCCAAAGCCTTGGGTCATCCTCCACTGCCTTCCCAGGCCACAAACAGGAAGCTGGATGGGAAGTGGCACCACCAGGATTAGAACCGGTGAGCATATGGGTTCCGGCACATTCAAGGCGAGGACTCTAGCCTCTAGGCTATTGTGCTGGGCCCTCATGAGGTTCTTGACCTTGAAATGAGACTCCTGTCCCTGCTCCAGAGTCCACAGGCAACCGGGTGCTGGCACACCAGATAGCTCTCATGGTCTGAACACGGCACAACTCTCTCCAGACCAAAGACCTGAGCTACATTCTGGATTGACCAGGGACTTCTCTGTCCTTTTGGAACCTCAGTTGCTCCAGTGTACTTATGGAGACTCTGTAAGGTCTGCCCTTTGGATTAAATGTGATGGTGCTGTAAGAAGTTCCTTACCAGGTGCCTCTGCCATGCTTTGAAGTTTCCAGATTGCAGATCCATAGCTGAATAAAACCTCTCTTCTGCATATCTTGTCCCTGCTTAGGTTTTGTCTGAGACAGTAAGAAAACAAAGTAAGTTGCTTCCCAAGACCTTTAGCATCTGACTCTGGACCCTCCTCAGTGAACCCTCCTCAGTGAACCCTGTTGACTGTGCATGTTTGTTTATCCAGACAATGATGGGTGCACTGGTGGCCAGGGGCTTCCTGGGTTCCCCAAGGCCCGGGTATCCTGCACACAGCAGTAGCTTTGCAGGGCCACTGAGCAGGGGTGGTTCAGCGTCTGACACTGTCTCTGACCTGGAAAGGCAGCTCGGCCTCTTGGAACCTGTCTCTCATCCAGGTGTGGGGACAGTTCCAACTTGCCAGAGCACCTGCTGATAAAGAGGAGACATTCTGCTTTCTGCTTCCAGGGTCATGGCCCCACCGGCACATGGAAGCTGCTCAGTGAGTCTCTGCTGAGTGGAGAGACAAGTGACAAGGTCTGAGAACTCAGAGCTTTAAATCCACAAGAAATCAGAAGAAATCAGACCAATCCACACAACTCAGGGAAAATAGGACTGAAAAAAGGTGCCAACTTTTTCCTCCCATTTCAAGTCATTGTTGCTAGATACTCTTCCAGCCTTGCTTTCCTGGGGCCTCCAGGGAGGCCCCCAGAGAGGAAGGCCATGTTCTCAATTGCTCTGACCACCTGCCTAGTTTTGCATATTAGCTCATGTCCTACCTGGTAGCCATACACTTGCTAGACACCTGAGAATCTGAGCTAGGGACCCTGAGATGGGAGGACGGGAGGGGAAGGAAAAAGAGACGGGAAGGCTGAGAGGGGAGAAGAGTCGGAGAGGGGGAGGGAGGGAGAGAAGTGCCAAGAAGAGAGGACGGCAGTCCTGGTGAAGGATGAACCAACGCAAAGTCAAGCACAATAATAATTTGGGCAAAATGGCAAATGGCACAGCTGAGGAGGAAATAGCATTGTGAATGTAAAAACTCCTAAATGGAGCGCAGATGGGAGGGAAAAGTGTAATCTTCTGGAAAAGCCTCTAATTGTCTGCCCACACTAATAATTTCAGCAAACGCTCCCTCTCTCCCTCCTGCGTGTAATTACACCATTCCATCTGTCTGTCAGCAGGTTTTTTACTGTGCCTTACTGCTACCGCGTTCACAGGCTCACAGAGAGGCGAGGGGCTTTTGAAGATTCAAGAATCCTTCTGACACATATTCCCAAGGAAAGACACTCAGGAGAGACAAATCCCTCTCCTAGACTCGCTCAGACTCTGCAAAAGTCATAACATTTCTGCAATGCCATTGTGGAGTCAAAAGGAGGCAAGGCCACTGGGCACCCTACTTTGGATGCCCTCTGTCACCTTGTTTGCGTGGTCAGCTCAGAAGGGATGATGGGTCATGGGCTGCCACTAGGAGGCACTGACCTGGCATGCTGTAGGGCACACCTGTTGCATGTCTTGGGCAGCAAAACCAGGGTTGTGATGGGCAAGTGGGAAGAGGAGAGGCAAGTGGGGTAGGGCAAGGAGTGTCTGAGGTACATGCCAGTTCAGCTCAGTGGGCCCAGGGGACTGTCCCTGCTCTGAGTATCTCCAGCCACACTTGGCTCCTCTCTGCTCTGGCACAGAGAAGACAGATTATCTGCTACCTGTGCCCCCATAGAAAAAACTCCAGGTTCCCCTTCCGAGGCCCACCCTGCTGGTGTTCCATGGTGGGAACTACCATTTTCTGATGCTGGAGGTGTCTGCAAGGGCTTGCTCAGAAATGTTGCTTTCACATGAAGAGTCACACCCTACATCACCTCTCTCTCTCACAATAAATGGGTTTCAACTAGTTACTGGGAGGGGTGCTGTGGGCAGAGGCAGAGACAGGTGGATGTGGGTGTGGAAGCATCCCCAGAGGATGCTGGAGAGCTGAAATGGGTGGTGGTGGTGATGACATGAGGTTAACTTATTTTTTTCAGATGTGGGCAGCGCAGGGCCAGAGTTCCTCCATCAACTCACCCTCGCTATAGCCACAGTCAGACTTCACCCACGATTGCCTAGTAAACCCAGGAAGAGCTTACATCACAGTTCATTCTAGGAATAGTGGAATAGTGATGGTGTTCTTACAAGGTGCTGTAAAAGATGAATATAACTTATTGCTCATCCAACAGAAGCATATGGTGAGTCAGAAGTGCCCTTGAAGATTTTCCAGTAGTCATATCCAGTGAGTCAAATGCAACCCGTGAAATTTGCTTCAATAGTATGTTTTATTTAAGTGACTGTGTCTGAATTACTAATTCTGTAAACATAAGTATAAAATTAGTGATTAGGGTAGCTTTTCTTGGGTCCTAAATCTTCAGGGTATGTTCACACTTACAGCATGTCTCAGCTCAGACTGCCCATAGTTCAAGTGTTCATCGGTCACATGGGGCTAATGGTTGTATTGCACCAGACAGTTCAGATTTAGAGAAGTACGTATAATTATAATTTTAATATGTGCACAGTAATTATTATAGCTTAACTCCAGGCAATCATTTGCTAAACACTTTCACATACATTATCTCATTTGATCTTAGCAATTTTGCAAGATGACAGTTAATATTGCTACTTTTTAACTGATAAATAAAAATGAGATTCACAAAAATCAAGAGATTTGTGACCTCAGAGAAGGAACTTAGTATCCTCCTTTCCTTCTTTCTTAAACACACATGGACATGCACATCTTTCTGGAATGACCCATGACATCTCCTTGAAGGACTTGGGGACAGGTGCAAGGTGCTTTTCCTCGGGGGCTGGAAGAGGGTAATGCAGAGGGCATTTCTCATTGGAGGAGCTGTCCCGATGGAGGTAATGTAGGCTTTGCTCCATTGGAAGAAGCAATGAGTCAGCTCTCTGTAGAGAGGGCCAAGTATAAAAGAGTAACTGCTGATGGGGCTGAAAAAGTGATCTGGAACTTGGCTGTAGAAAGCTCTAAGTGCAGGGAGAGGGATTTGCACTTGGCTGGCTGGGCAGCATTGACCAACTGAGGACTTCCACATTCATGAAACATTTATCAAACGTGTATGGTGTGCTGTGTTGGTTTTGGTGGGGAGTGAAGTGGTCAGAGATTTGCCTTAAACTGAATGTCCTCATGGGACCAGGTGTGGTAGACTGCATCGGGTGCGAAGGGAGAAGATGGAGGCAGAGAAGTGTACAGGTGCCAAACAGCACAGCAGCAGTGGCAATGGGAAGGGAAAGGCAGCTGTGAGAGGTGTTAGCATTGGCTGTTGGGACTGTGAGGATGCAGGGAGAAAGGAGAAACCAGGAAAGACTGCAAGCAGCTGAGCCAGGAAGTCTCACAAGGGCTGCCTCCCTGCTGTGTTGCCAGGGAGCAATTCCGTGGGAGTTCTGAATGAAGATGGTTGTAGGCAGAAGGATGGTGGCAACAACCTCTTAATATTCCCTTAAATGAGGTGGAGTTTGTTTCCTTTTTGAATCAATAGAGAGGATATTTAGGCTAACTTCTCTCCCTCACTTTGGCTTTATCCTCTTGAGCCCAACCCAGGAGAGAAGAGAAGCTGTAGCTCCCATTCCTGCTGCCTCTTCCCTTAGCACTCTTCTTTGTGAGTTATGCATAAAGAGGCTCATCACAAATCTGCAGAATGGGGATGGCAGTCACAGATGGTTTTGAGAATCAGATGAAATCCTGCATGTGAGGGCCCTTGTGGGTGGAATGCAGTGGTCAGGGTGGCTGTTACCTGCTGAATTGAGTGAGTAGAGTGCTGCGAACACGGCTGTGACCTTGCCTCTCCGGCTTCTTGGCTCTCTCTCATCCCAGGGACTTTGCAAGTGCTGTCCCTTGTTTTCAGGAATATCTCCCTTTCCTTTCTTCCTTGACCACTCCTGTTTGCCTCTTCTGTGAAGATTTCTAGGTCCTCCGTGATCCAACAGTACTTTTTAAAATCATCATCTATTAGAATACAGATTTCCAAAAATGTTAGGGAAAATGTATATTATGCTGAAAGCTTGTGTGATTTCAAAATCTTTTGCACCAAAATAAACATCTTTAAGCTTTCTTTTTTTTTTTTGTGGGCTTTTGGAGGACTCTTGTGTAATCTGCAGGCTTCTCATACCTTACATGTCCCTAGACAGTGAGCTCCTCAAAGACAGGGCAATGTCTTGTTTGTTCATTAATACAATGTTCACTCCCTAACATGGGGCCAGGCACCGGCTCAGGAAGTGTTTGTAGGATAAAGGAAAAGTAGGGTTAGGAACAAGATGCTCAACCATCTAGAACCCTTTGGTTCCACTGCCAATGTCAACCACCACCCCGTCATGTAACTGAGGAGTTTGAGCTTTAGCCCTGAGCCCCTCAATCCTTCTCATGTAGCTCAATAGTTAACAGAGCGTTTCACACTTGTGGATGGGAAGAGTTGATAAGAGGTAAGCCCATCCTACCTCTTGTTTGGGGCTGTGATGCATTCACCTGACAGATGCCCATGTCATTAGCTCACTCACCTCTTGCTTTGCAAAATATCTCCTTTGTTACAGCCTTTCTCTTGAAGAACCTTCTAAGCAACCAAGTTGGAAAACCACATAAGGTCATCACTTGGAGTCCCATGCACCATGAGCTCCTTTTTCTCATTTCTTTCACTGTCCCTAGATCAGCTGAGGCCCCTCCCCTTGCCGGCCCCTGTCCCTCTGATGAATGTCAATGACTTAGGCTGAAGAGTTGGCCTTAGGGAGCTGCCAGGAACCTTTGGGGCTAAGCATTGCCTCCTCTGTAAGACTCATCCCATTGTTCAGCCTTGCATCTTTTTCTGTAACCTCCTCCTTGTCCCCAGCATCCACCGGGTCTGAATTTGTGATGGGCAAATATTGTTCTGAGATTGTCTTTAACAAGCCTGGTATTCACTCCTGTACCATTCCTCGGCAGTGTTGGGCTAATGAGCTCAGTTCCTTTAAAACCAGTTCCTGCATCCACCCTTCCCAGCAATGCCATGCTTTGCATCTGGACAAAGCCCAGAATTAAGGCCTCCAGATTCATTTCATTTAATAAGAACCCTCAAAAGCCAGCCCAGCAGCCCATTCATCCCAAAATAGCCTCTGAAAGCCTGGGCATACGTCAGTGTCTGCGGAAATCACACTGCATTGTCATGAAAGGGCCATTGGAACTGAGGAGCTACAGTGAAATGATCTCAATGCATTGCCATCTCTGTGCAACATTGGGGTTCCTTTCTCAGCCACAGTGTGGGATTCATTTCTCAGTCACACAGATGATGTGTGTGTGCCTGCGTGTGAACCCCTTCATGATGAATTGCTACACATCACAGGGGATTGCTGCCTGCAAGCGTCTCTGCACATAGGTGCCAGGCATCCCCCCATGACACGGTGAGCAACACTGAGCTCCCTGGGTTCTCCAGGTCCTAATGGGAGAGGCAGTGGGAGCTGAGTTCATGCTGCTTCAAGAGGACATCTAAGGGAAGCAGCAAGAGGGGGTGGGCACAGCACTCCAAGGTCCATGGCTCTTTCTCCTTGGTGACTTAGAGCCTGCAGCCGTCAGCCTGAGGCCCATCATCCTGAAACCGAGGACTCTTGTGGAAGTGTTCAGGTTGGGTTCTTTTGAGAAGTGGCTTTCTCTCCTGCTCTGCTTTGTAGCATGCTAAAGAGTGAGGGTGTGTGGAGGCTCACGGGACTCCCTTACTAGTGCATGGAGAAAGTTCAGGAGGTAGAAAAGAGGGGCCGGGGTTCCCTGGGCTGCTTCCGGCAGGAGACCTGCAGACTGCTCCGCATGTGGTGGGGAGCCAAGATGCCACCACTCACCCCAGGAGTTCTGGCAAAGCCTTCTCTGCGTTATACCTCAGGTTCCCATCTGTGCAGGTGGAAGACAGACATCCTGTGACTGTGCCGTGAAAGATTCTTAGGAGTTTTAAGAACTTGCCATATGGAGGTTCCTCAGGAAACTAAAAATGTATTTCTCATAGGACCCAAGTAACCCACTTCTGGGCCTGAATGCAAAGAAAATAATATCAGTATATGAAGCTGCTAGTGTTCCCACATACTCCCATGTTCATTGAAGTACTAGTCGTAAGATACAGCATCAACCTAGATGAGTGGAGAAAGAAAATGTGGCGCATAGACACACAGAATATTATTTAGCCACAAGAAAGAATGGAATCCTGGTATTTTCAGCAAAATGGATGAAATCGGAGTCCATTGTGTTAAGTAAAATAAGTCACATATAGAAAGATAAATGCCGCATGTTCTTTGTCATCTGGAGAATCTAAAACAGGTAAGTCTGATTGAGCATAGTGACTACCAGAGACTGGGAAGGGTGGAGTGAGATTGAATAACAGGTGCCAACACACAATCAGCAATAACAAGTTCTAAGTGTCTGCAGCACAGTGGGGTGCCTAGAGTTCACCATAACACTTTCATACCAAACGAAGAATAGGAAGAAAGGAGCTGGTAGGCTCCAAACACAAAGAAATAACGAGATGGGAATGCCAATTGCCTAATTTGACCAGCTTGCACTGTATATATGTGTCGGCATACTGCAGGGTACCTCATAAAAATGTGCAAATATTACATGTTAATTAACAATGTAATAACAAAAAAATATGTAGCCATAAAGCCTCCCAGATTAGCCAATGTTAGTGAGGCCTGGGATTCTAGACTTGACATTAACTTGCTGTGTGGCCTTGGCAAGTTGAGTGACATTTGTTAGACCTCAGCTTCTTTTTTTCATAACACGGGAATGCCTGTTTCTGTATTTAACTGATAAATAAAGTGCAATGGCTGTGAGCATGGTCTTCAAACCAGAGGCACCGCAGTTTGAATGTGAGCCCACTACATTGTCATGGGAAGCCGCTCAGGTTGTTTTCTCATTCCCAGTGCTGTTGTGTGGATGTGGCATAATATCTGCCTAGGAGATTTGTGGTGAGAACTAAATGATAATACATGCAAATGCTTCCCATGGGCCTATCACACGGAGAACTGGCTCACTCCCTTGATGGTTGCAATGCTCAGCTCTGGGACAGGTTGAAGCCAGGAACCAGGAAGTTCAAGTGGCCCATCTTCCACTGATTTACTCAGGTTATCAACAGGGTGCTGGATTGAAAATGGAGCAGTGAGATACACAAACCCATACTCATACAAGATGTCAGCTCACAGACAGCAGTCCTACCTACTCAATCACAATACCGGTTTCCGTAATTTCCAAATCTATGACACCATAAATCCTGGGATCACCTGTGTAGGTGGCACACATTCATGTAAGATCCCGTGGAAGGCCTTGGCCCCAAGGCTTAGCCCCAGAAGCATCCTGGACCAGAGCCTGCTCTGCTGAGTGGCTGATGTTAGTGAGTGCTGGAGAGAGGCTCGGCTCTCGTCTTTGATCAGCTCCTCTCACGGCAGAGCCCTGGAGCCTCAGCACAAAGTGCAGCAAAACAAATCACCGCGGCTGGCTGTTGGATAGAAAACATTTGCGTTCTCCAGAGGCTGGCAGATTCCCTGCCTGTCCAGCCCTGACACCTCTCTGCCTGCCCCTTCCCCTCCTTCTGTCTGGTCACCCTATCAGTGAATGTTCACCCAGGAGGTGGGTGCTCTGTCGAGTGCCCATGTCTGACGTGACAAAGAGGCCGATTAGCCCTTGAAGCAAGAGGGGCGGGACTGGAAGCTATCCTGTGCCCAAACCATCCCCAGAAGAGAAATGAGCCCAGGTTTGTCTCTTTCGGCTGATGGATTATGCCACCTGCCATTCTTTCTTCTGGCTGGGCCCTTGACAGATAACTGCTGCTTTTCCCACTGGAGGAGTCTCTTGATCGTCAGGGTGTCCAGGAGGATGTTAGTGGAATTTGTGGGACAGAATGAGGATGGTGGGAGGCTGGCATGTCCTCGGAGTGCTGAGTACTGCTCAGCTTGATCAGACTGGAGTGGGAGGCACAGTCCTGAGCCAGGTTAGCTAGAGCTTCTCTGGCCATGCTATTTCTTTCTTGTTGACTCCGGCTTACTTCACAGGCTGGGCCACATGGGCAATTGGGCAGGTTGTACACTACACAACACCAAGGGTGCCATTTGCACAGGCAGCGGATGAATGCTGTACCTTGGAGTTGTTTTATGCAGCAGTTTTTCTCACGGATGTCTTATGAGAAAAAGCACCGCTGTTATCCTCCCTGTCCTCCTCATTGTCTTTGCAGATTACTGATGCCCTGTGATGCCCAGACTCTTTATCCTCCCCTGCACATTGAAAGGTAAGTGCTGTTCTTATCTCTTGCCTATGTTAAAGATGAAAATATGAGGCTGGAGAGATTAAGCAACACTTCAGGTCAGTCACATAGCAAGGGATGGTGCAACGGTCTGGACACAGGGCTGGCTCATGCCAAAGCCCTTTCTTCCAATTGTTCGGTAGGCAGGAGACATGTCTGTTTTCCTGAGCAGTGGAAGTTTATACCAGAGGTCCCATCTTTTGGAAGGCAGGAAGGAGAATGGGCAGCCCTTGTGGTTTTCTGACATCCTTTCCTGGGGTCGCACCCGTAACACAGATGACGAATTGACGAATTGCACTCAGGGGCTGATGTTGGCAGAAGCTGGGCTGGACAAGCCAATGCTGCTAGCTATATACCTCTTTCTCCAATGGAAGAAGAAATGGAGCTAATTATTTGGATTAGCTTCATAGAATCACCATGTTCGTGGCTCCAGAGACATATTTTTTGCTTTCTCTCTCATGCTCTCTCCCTCATTTACACACACACACACACACACACACACACACACACAGCCAGCTGGATATAGTCCCATACTCACACGTTCACCCACTTTACAACTTGAGTTAATGTACCCCCCTGAAACACAGAACACAGATCCATGTGGTCCTACACACATTGTGAGAGTTGAGCAGCACGAAATTACCCACACATACACATGCCTGCTCACACATGTTCATGCACATGCCTGAGCCATCTCACTACAGAACTGAATGAGCACAGCTGAGCCAGGGTTATGGTGCAACTGGTCAAGCCACTGTCTGTGATATCTGCAACCCATATGAGCCCTACTTCCTGTTAATACATTTGTGAAAGCAGTAAAATACGGCCAAAGTGATTGCACTCTCCGTCATTATGTGTCAGACATGAATGAGACAGACACCCCAGCTACTGAGGGTTCTCGGGGTGTTAACCAGCCCTATGGATATGGTGGGACCACAGGACAGCTTTATAGGCCTGAGTTTAAAGGGCAGATGCTAGATTCAAGTTGTAAAGTGGCTTATGCGAGTACAGAGTTCTCTCTAGCTCTGTGTGAGGGTAAAATAAGACAGAAACCACAAGAGAGTGAGAGCAAGAGGATGAGGGGATGGCCAGCTGGTAGAGTTCATCTGTATCAGTCCTAAGGCTTGTGGCAGGACTAATGACAACATGTGCCAGGAATCCTCCAGATGAGAAGTCACCATGATTGACAGCAGGATGACCTTCAAAGGGGAACCATACTATTCTCTGTACTGTGGGACAACAGCCTCCATCCCTTAGGGTCGGCCACCTTTCCAGCAGCTGTGTGCCAGCTCCTTGGAGGGTAGAGCGGTCTAACAAGGGTGAAAAGAAGCTAGGGATAAATACTCTGTGCAGGTGCTGCTTGACTTCAGATAGGGTGTGCATCCCGGTGAACCCATCCAAAGTTCAAACTACTCTAAGTCAGAAATACATTGGGTTCATCTCATCCACTAACACTGCATGCTGTGGACTGTTTGTCCCCTTGTAGTTGTGGGTTCATGGAGCCTGAGTTCACGGACCCTGCCCAGCATCACAAATGAGGAGGGGACCAGACAGCATTAGCTTGGGCAAAAGCCAGAATCCCAAACGCAAAGTTGGGTTTCTACTGAGTGTCTTGCTTTCACGCCACTGTGAAGTTGAGCAATGAGAAGGTGAGCTGCTGCTGCAGTTTAGGAGCTGCTGGCATGTGAATGGTAAATTTATAGCTCTTTCACTGAGCGTAGTTCGGCTCAGTAAATGGGTTTGTTTCCTTTAAGAATGATTTTCAAGTGAAAAAAAGTATGCCTTCACAATAAAGACAGAGAAGTACTCAGAAGTCGGACCTTTTCTATTGGTGACAGGTTGATAAAGTTTCTTGTGGGAAATTTCTTTTGTATGTGCACATATGTACATGGATGCATACGTATGTGTATTTAATGTGCATCTATGTCTATGTGGTGTATTACACACAGCTGCCAAGATGTTGCTACTTCTCCCACAGACAAGTGATATCTGTTCTTGCAGTGAATTGATGGCCCTGTGACCTGCTGAATACTAGAAAGCAGAAGATGTGATGCTATGCAATTTCCAAGGCAAACTGTTTGGGGACTTGGAATGCTCGCCCTCTGAAACTGCTCACTGTGCTTTGAGCAGACTGCACTACACAGAGAGACACATGGAAGGCAAAAGAGGCTCTGACCCACAGTGCAAGCTGAACTCCCAGCCAGCACCCAGCACTGGCTGCTGGCCCTGTGAGTGAATCATCTGGGGGTTTGCACCCCCAGCCCATCCTGGGATGACCGTGGCCCCAGGTTATATACTATAGAGCAGGCCACAGAACCAGGAAAGAGAGTGCATATATACTGGGTCAGGTTTTAAAGACACGGGGGGGGGGGGGGAGTGGTTTGTTACATAGAAATAGAGAACTGAAACATCTAAATAACTACCTAGTAATCAACTGATTGTACTGTAAGGTTTTTCTTTTAAAAAAACAATACACTTATTTTAAAACACATGTTGTTTCTGTTGCTTTACAAGTATACAGCAACAAATATTGTGTACATGGATTTCAAACTTTGATGGATATTGCCAAATTATCCTCCAAATTGTCTCTTGCCAAAATGTATGACTGCACCTGATTCCCCGTCTTCTTGCTTACAAGGGCATGAGAACATAATCAAACTTCCAATCTTTTCTTGTCTAATAGATTTTAAAAAATCATTTATTTCGCTTTTCTTCCACAGTGACTGAACTGATTCATCTCTTGATATGTTTACAATCAAGCTTTTCTTTTTCTGCCAAAGTCCTTTGCCTATTTTTATACTGATTCATAAGAGCTTTCCTTTGTTGATATTTAAGAAGTCTTTTTTTTTCTGTGTGAATTGTGAGAGCTCTCAGATGACAAATGAAAGAAATTAATCCTGTCATTTGTGTTATAAGTATTTCTTCATGGGTTATTTTTTTTACCTTTGAATTTGTGTATATACTCACACGTGTGTGCACACACACATATCTACGAAATATTTAATTTCTCTCTTATTTTGCGGCTTTATTTGCTTACCTTTTATCCAGGTAGAGTTTGTGTTGTGATAAGGAGTAAAGAAGGAGTCCTACTTAGTTTTTTTCTCTCTGTAAATGTCTAGTGGGCTGCTTGTTATTGATTGATCTATTTCCTAGATTTTGAAATAATATCTTATCAAATGCCATCTCCCAAGATGTATGTGTGGGTCTGTCTCTGGGAATCTGTGTTGGGGTGACAAGCTCCTTGGTAGTTTCAGGCTGCATTTCCCCTGGGAGCCCGAGGCTGAGGTCCTGGGCCTCATTGACAACCCCAGACACAAAGCCTCCATTCCAATTCTAACCCATCCCACTCTTCTCCACAGACACCCCAGTTCCTTTCGTAGAAAGTATCCTTCCTCTGCCTCATTTCTCCTTGATCAGAGAAGCTCTTCTTCCTCATAGACATTATGACAAGGTTTTCTGCGTTCCGTAGAGTCCACTCCATCCTGGGCCAAAACCTTTCCCATCTTGCCTCCTTGGGGAGGCAAGTCCCCCCAAACAAGGGAGCTGTTTCTTTAGGTCCCACAGCATCTGTGGGTCACTCGACCATCAAGTTCCCCACTGCTACATGTTTCCCATACAAGAAAAGAATTCCTGGTCAGGGAGTCAGAAAACATTTATGCTGCTGGGAAACTCATCTCATCGGCCTGCGCTGCCTACCTTCCCTGCTCTTGGCAATGCTGTGTTGCTATCAAAGCAGGCGAAATGAGTATGTGAAATTGAGCATCTGAGAAGGCCCGGCTGTCTGAAATAAACAATACTGGAATAACAATGTCCTACTCACCAAGGGCATTTAGCCAGAGAAGTGTTCCTGCTTAGGAATCCTATTTGTTTTCCTCTTGGAAAATGGGAATACAGATCTGTAATTTAGCTATGAATAGTACCCTATTTTCTTTTTAAAGGGAGCGGCTGGAGGGGAAGACTGGTAATAGAGTCCTTTATCTCAGATCTCAAAGCCCTGGCCCAGGGCACACAAGCCAGGAGTCATCACCATCAGTAATAACGGCTTAATTAGCAAGTTGTGGTGCCCATTTGGACTCCCTATGGAGATAAAGGAAGGCTCATTGCCCAGGAGCCTCACCAGGGAGCTTCAGAGCCAAGTGTCCAACCTCAGCTTGGCTGATGGGTCCAGCCCTCCTCCTCCAGGGCTTCAGAGCCCCAGGGTCTCTGTCCCACCACATCAGCATGACCTCTGTGGAAGCTGCCAACACCGCTTCCTCCATTCTCCAACTCCTCATTTGTCAAAAGTTCCATTCTCCATTAAATCAGTTCTAAGACCATGAGATCAATGGGGATTCCCTTTCATTTTTCTGTCCTTGAGCCCGATCTGTTGCTAAAGTTAGTATTTCTTCCACTGCTTCTCAGCCTTTTAGCTAGATCAAGTGTAACATTTCTTCTTTCAGGGTGTTGGTTGCATCTGTTTATTCTCTGTCTCATATTAATCCAACAGTTTCTGCCCACATCTGGGATAGTCCGTGTTGTCTTGGCTGAGTGAAAATTTCCATAATACTGAGCTGACCGAGACATTAGACTGGTGCCTCCATTGTAAACATTCTGTGCCGTGACACATTCACATGTAATATACTTCATTATCCTTAAGCAGGAAGATCAAGAAATGGGGCCTGTGATGCAGTTATGATGCTCCACTTTAGGTCCAACTCCCTGCTAATCTACTTGGGAAAGAAGTGGAATATACCCAAGGCCTTGGATCCCTGCACCCACAAGGTAGACCAGCAAAAAACTGGGCACCTGGCTTCAACTTGACCCAGGCTGGGTTGCTGCAGCTCTTAAGGGAGTGAGTCAGCAGGTGGAAGATCTCTATCTCCTCTCTCTCTCTCTGTGTAACTCTGCTTTTCAAAGGAAAAAAAAATAAGTAAATAAGGAAGTTATTAGAATATGATATACGAAAGTCTCAAACATGACTCTGAGTTGACTGTTTTGCTGCCCACAGACCCTCCGGTCTATCCCAGGTCAAGAGGATAGTTCTAATCAGGAATAATCAGACTGATTTCTCCCCTGGGGAGAATCGCAGTGGGCCACACAAGAAGTTCCCATCTGACTGTCTCAAGTGCAGAAAAGAGCTGTTAATGAGTGATTGTGGTGGTAGTGGGGAGTTGTCACGGCTGAACTGTATCCCCTAATCCTCAGTTCCTCAGACGTGACAGTATTTGGGGATCGAGTGTCTCATTAAGTGAACATTAAGCCATTGTGGCCTGCCCTAATCTAATACGACCTATGTTCTTACAAAACAGATTGTCTGGAGAGAGAGAGAGGTGTAGAGAGACCACATGAAGACCAGGGAAGAGGATGGCTTTCCATAGGCTCAGGAGAGAGGTCTCGGAAAAAATCAACACTGTAGTTAGCTTGAAATTTCTGTTGTTTAAGCTCCGCAGTCTGTGGTATTTTGTTCCGGAAATCCGAAGATGCCAAGACAGGAGGGGAACAGGCATTGTAGAAAGAAGCTGAGAAAATTGGGCCTTGGGGCAGGAGCCTGCGTAAGAACTCAGCTGTCTTTATGAGGTGTCTTCTGCACACCATGCATCTTGCCAAAGCATTTCCTGTTCATTAACCCTGCGAGGGAGCCACTGTCCCAGCTTGTTAGAGATGTGGGATTCAAAGCTCAGAGGGGGGTGATGGCTACTGTCCCCAGGAGACAGCGATGATGAGCATTCAACGTGTAAACCTTCATCTCTTTCCAGCTCAGCTGGCGCCCCTTGTACCATGTAGCATTGTGTCTGTCAACAGGTGCACCGGTGTCATTTGACTCCAGATCTGTCCAGCAGGTGAGATCTAGGAGCAGCCTGTACCCTGCTGTGGATGGCAAGCTCCCCAAGCTCTGAGGTCAGACACACAGGTGTCCACTAAGCCAAATTGCTGTTCTGATTCCTATTCAGCTTGCCCGGTCCTGAAAGTACCTGAATGGGGAGGCAGTTTTAGCTTCTGAAGACACTTCCTGCTTCATCCAGGGACCTGTCCATGGTGTATTTGGCATTGTAAGATGAAAGCACAGTTTTTACAGAGCTAACAAGTGTGCAGGCGAGAACTCAGGGGACCCTTTCCCCAAATGATGCTCTATGTGAATAACTGTCTTCCTTCATACCCACCGAGGAGGCGCCCCTCCTCTGTCCTCAGCTACAAATCCCCTCATCCCATTCAGACTGAGTTCCCTATGCCCTGAGGGGAAGCGAATTAGTCTCACTTATAATTAAGCATCTCAAATCAAGGTTTGATTCAGGCTTAATAAGAAAAGTGATTCCAAGTCAAATAGATCACAATAGATGATTCAGACTAGAATTACTGAAGTTCAACAACTGTCACAAACATGAATCTTATTTTAGACCTGGCAGACCTCAATAAACACCATTTTAATAATTAACCAAGCCTTACTTAATGAGTGACAGCGTATC